>NW_026890761.1:0-36080 GCF_015708825.2 Lethenteron reissneri | reverse complement strand
GCGCTCAGGTCACGGGTGCTTTTTATCGAGGAAATTTATTTTGCTATCGTCAATCCACTGCTGGATGGATGAGGGCCTACCACCACGCCGTGCGACTGGGTCTACACGACCACACTTTACCACTAAGTTGTCTTGTGGTTGTTGTTGTTTGACTTGCATCCCACTGGGATATTTGCACAGGGTTGGTGTACGGTGATTTTTTCTGCAATATTTTGCTGTCTTTTCTTGGATTTTCTGTTTGCACATATTAACTTTAAGATGTTTACTTGTTCATGTTTTTGTTTTTTGTTTGTTGCGGTTGCACCCGATTCAAGAGCCGAATGGCTCACAGGGCTATACCTAATAAATGAACTTGAACTTTAAACCACTTCGACCTTGCGCACCTGGACAATGACTTCCATGTCTGTTCACTCTCGAATTACACGATTGCTGCTTCAGTGATTAAACAGCTCTGCTGAACACACAGCCAATATATTTGACCATAACGCGTAGGCTGTCGCGACCAATATTATCGATAATGAAGGGTTTTCATCAGGCGACAATTCTGATGAGGCTGGTTGTAATCTCCAGCGCGAAACGTCGTTCACGAATTGTAAATGTTGTGGTTTAACTCTCCAACACACCGGTGTGCTCAAGTCGTAACTAATTGACACGTTTTATTTACGCGACAAACCTTACTAATGACCATACTTCACCACTCCGACCTTGCACACACAGACCTAACTTTAGCCTCTGAATTGCCTCGTGTAAGACGCTTCAAAGCACCGGTCACACACACACACACATCCCCGGCTTGCACGCAAGCCCGTCATCGCAAACTTGAAGTTTTCAAGTTCAACGAGAAAGAGAGAACGAGAGGGAGAGTCGAGGGTTGAAAGAGACGGTGAGGGGTGGTGGTGAGTGGGTGGTGGTGGTGAGGGATGGTGGTGGTGAGGGGGGGTGGTGGTGAGGGATGGTGGTGAGGGGGGGTGGTGAGGGGGGTGGTGGTGGTGGTGAGGGATGGTGGTGAGGGATGGTGGTGAGGGGGGTGGTGGTGGTGGTGAGGGATGGTGGTGAGGGGGGATGGTGAGGGGGGGTGGTGGTGGTGGTGGGGATGGTGGAGGGATGGTGGTGAGGGGGGGTGGTGGTGGTGGTGAGGGATGGTGGTGAGGGGGGTGGTGGTGAGGGGGTGGTGAGTGGGTGGTGTGGAGGGATGGTGGTGAGGGGGGGGTGGTGGTGGTGAGGGTGGTGGTGTGGAGCGATGGTGGTGAGGGGGGTGGTGAGGGGGGTGGTGAGGGGGGTGGTGGTATGGGCTGGTGGTGAGGGGGGTGGTGGGGGTGATGGTGGTGAGGGTGGTGGTGGTGAGGGTGGTGGTGTGGGCTGGTGGTGAGGGGTGGTGGTGAGGGTTAGGGTGGTGAGGGTGGTGTGGGCTGGTGGTGAGGGGGGTAGTGGTGAGGGTGGTGGTGGTGAGGGTGGTGGTGAGGGGCTGGTGGTGGTGAGGGTGGTGTGGGCTGGTGGTGAGTGGGAGGGTGGTGAGGGGGGTGTAGGTGAGGGGGGTGGTGGTGAGGGTGGTGGTGAGGGCTGGTGGTGGTGAGGGTGGTGGTGAGGGTGGTGGTGAGGTGGGGTGGTGGTGGTGAGGGTGGTGAGGGGGGGTGGTGAGGGGGGTAGTCGGTGGCCAACAGCCGAACGAAGCCTGTCCCGCTGGGCCGCAGCCGCGACCTCTGCGTGGACGAGCTCTTGCAGCGGCGGCAAAAGAGGTGTGGTACAGGGGAGTGGGTGGTGTGAAACCGCGGCCGAAGACTGTAACGAGAGAGTAGGAGACAAGGGGGAGGAGAGAGAGAGAGAGAGGCTCACGCCGAGTTGAGGTCCGAGCGCCAACGCCGATCTCCTGAGTGCCGCCATCGCCTCGTCTCTTGCCCGCAGCAGCCTCCAAGGTGACAGCGCAGCCGCACTTCCGCTACGTCACTTCCGTTGCCCCCCCCCCCCCCGCGAGAATTCGATTTACGACGATTCCGATTTATTGGATCGATTCATTTTCGCGCTGTCGATTCGGAGTCGATGATGATTATTGATTTGTGTGTGTGTGCGGTTGAACTTCTTTCGCGCCGTACGTTGCCCGCTCTCTCTCGCGCTGCGTCACTTCCGTTCCCCACACCCCCCCCCCCCGCGAAAACTCGATTTACGACGATTCCGATTTTATGCATCGATTCATAATCACGCTGTCGATTCCGAGTCGGGGATGATTATTTATTGATTTGTGCGTGCGGTTGAACTTCTTTCGCGCCGTACGTGGCATCAAAATAACAATAAACTAAAACAACAAAGAGCAGTTAGTGAGTTTTCGTGTCGAGATTGAAAAAGTTGCATCTGTAGACTGTACGGATTGAGATCGATTATGCGTTAAACTGTGATGGAAAACAGAATTTCTAAGCTGCTGCTATTTCACGCTGTATGTCGATTGTTATACCAGGCCGACGATGTCTTAATCGAATCGTGAGGGAAAATGTATCGATTAACGACTCCAGATTTTCCCTTCACATTTATAATCAACGTGGTGTTTTTGTATTTTGCTGCGATAAATGTGCAGGTGATAAGCCACTTCGTTCGCTTCTGACAAATAGCTAATAGTCATTTTTAGTGATTTGCTTAGGGGCGTCCATAAATGACGTCACGCGATTTTGGACGAGTTTTGACCCCCCCCCCCCACGCGGCGTCACAAAAAGTCAGACCCCCCCCCCCTCAAAAATGACGTCACAAAGCTCTGCCCCCCCCCCAAAAAAATATAAAACATGCTTCAAATCGCGTTAAACTATTGTCATTGTAGTGCGTATTAATGTGGCGCTGCACTCTGATGTTGTAGGAGAACACATTTATTAAAAAGTCTATTTAATTAAGTGGAACGTGTTGTCTATATTATTTAAAGTTGCGCATTTTGATGTGACGTCACGTTTCTCAAACCCCCCCCCCCTCGTCACACATCGTCACAATGTCTAACCCCCCCCCCCCCAGGTGCGTGACGTCATTTATGGACGGCCCCTTACCTTTCCTATACTTTTTACTCCATATTATTTTTTGTATTGTTTGTTGTTGTAACTTTCCTACTCGTCCCTTACTGGACATCTTCATAGCTCATCGTATTTCTCCAGGATAAATAAACATTCTGAATCTGTGTTGGGATTGGAAGAGCCATGGGCAGTCGTCCGTTGATGACGTTACGTCCTGTGCTGCAACACTTCCCTAACCAAGATGGCCACTAACACCCACGAAAGGTGACCACTCACACACCACTAAAGATAGCCGCTGACACACCCCCACTAAAGATGGCCGCTCACACACTACTAAAGATGGCCGCTCACACACACCTACTAAAGATGGCCGCTCACACACACCTACTAAAGATGGCCGCTCACACACACCTACTAAAGATGGCCGCTCACATACGCCACTAAAGATGGCCGCTCACATACACCCACTAAAGATGGCCGCTCACATACACCCACTAAAGATGGCCGCTCACATACACCCACTAAAGATGGCCGCTCACATACACCCACTAAAGATGGCCACTCACATACACCCACTAAAGATGGCCACTATACACCTACTAAAGATGACGCTCACACACCCCCACTAAAGATGGCCGCTCACACCCCACTAAAGATGGCCGCTCACACACACCTACTAAAGATGGCCGCTCACATACACCCACTAAGGATGGCCGCTCACACCCCCACTAAAGATGGCCGCTCACACACACCTACTAAAGATGGCCGCTCACATACACCCACTAAGGATGGCCGCTCACATACGCCCACTAAAGATGGCCGCTCACAACACCTACTAAAGATGGCCGCTCACATACACCCACTAAATATGGCCGCTCACATACACCTAAAGATGGCCGCTCACATACACCCACTAAGGATGGCCGCTCACCCCCACTAAAGATGGCCGCTCACACACACTACTAAAGATGGCCGCTCCACACACCCACTAAAGATGGCCACTCTCACACACCCCCACTAAAGATGGCCGCTCACATACACCCACTAAAGATGGCTACTCACATACGCCCACTAAAGATGGCCGCTCACACCCCACTAACCTTTAACCTTCTAGAAAACAAACAAAAACTCAAACACGTTCGTCAATAAAACTGCGCCCTTAAAAGAAAGAGAAAAAAACGTCCATCCTGCTCATACGTCCACTGTCACAGCATCGGAAGTGGGCGGGGCGAGCTTATCGGGCAGGGCGGGGCGAGCTAATCGGAAGTATGGATGCTCGGAAGTGGGCGGGGCAATCGGAAGTGAGTGAGACTACTCGAAAGTGGGCGGGGCTAATCGGAAATGGGCGGGCTAATCAAAAGTGGGCGGGACTACTCGGAAGTGGGCGGGGCTAATCGGAAGTGGGCGGGGCTAATCGGAAGTGGGCGGGGTTAATCGGAAGTGGGCGGGGCTAATCGGAAATGGGCGGGCTAATCAAAAGTGGGCGGGACTACTCGGAAGTGGGCGGGGCTAATCGGAAGTGGGCGGGGCTAATCGGAAATGGGCGGGGCTAATCAAAAGTGGGTGAGACTACTCGAAAGTGGGCGGGGCTAATCTGAAGTGGGCGGGGCTAATCGGAAATGGGCGGGGCTAATCAAAAGTGGGTGAGACTACTCGAAAGTGGGCGGGGCTAATCGGAAGTGGGCGGGGCTAATCGGAAGTGGGCGGGGCTAATCGGAAGTGGGCGGGGCTACGGAAATGGGCGGGGCTAATCAAAAGTGGGCGAGACTACTCGAAAGTGGGCGGGGCTAATCGGAAGTGGGCGGGGCTAATCAAAAGTGGGCGGGACTACTCGAAAGTGGGCGGGTACTCGAAAGTGGGCGGGGCTAATCGGAAGTGGGCGGGGCTAATCGGAAGTGGGCGGTGCTAATCGGAAGTGGGCGGGGCTAATCGGAAGTGGGCGGGGCTAACCGGAAGTGGACGGGGCTAATCGGAAGTGGGCGGGGCTAATCGGAAGTGGGCGGGGCGTCGCATCGGCAGAGAACTTCACTCCACGTGGTCGCTTCTCCTCCTCCGACTTCCCGCGCCCGCGAGGTTCCTCCGTGAAGCGAATCGCCGCCGAGAGGAACCGAGCGGCTCGTTTCGTTCTTCCCGCGCTCAGAGAGAGACACGAGCACAGCATCAGCCCACCCCCCGCCTGGAACTTTCGCGATGGTGAGGAACAGTCGGGGAGGGAGCAGCTGCGGCGGCGTGGTGCGGCCTAGTCGCGCAGGCTTCACGGCGCACGTGTGCGAGGAGAGTTTGGGGTTGTAAGCGATGAACACTTTTAGTCGGCGACACAAACTTTAAACAACTAACTGTGGAAGAGGCGACGTTTTTAGGGTAGTGGATTTTAATATCGCGTTAGCGAGAGGGGAGGATAATCTACGAAGAAAGGGGCCCTTGGCCCTGATTGTAGCCTGTTATATTTAAATGTTAAGGGACCAAACGCGTTGGTGGTTAATGTGTTGCGAGATATTTTTGTGCTATTGCTGCACAACCATTTAGTTTGTTTGGTGGTGATAGTGGTGCTGCATTTTAGCGGCGGTGCTGATGGTGAGCACTGCTTGTGGGAGACTCGTGGTGGTAGTTGATTGAAGGGGAGCGGTAGTGTAGCGGTTAGCGGCCAACACCGGTGACGATTAACTGAACCGGTCCTAGGTCGACTCGGCCTCAAATGAGTACTGGTGCGGTGTGTAAACATCGCCACCGGGGAGACAAAGGCGGTCGGGCGTGGCGCTGGCCACCCACCCCCTCGTGTACCTGTTCCCCCACCCACTTAGGGCGCCGGCGTGCGCGACCACCAAAGGTGGAGTGGCTTTCTCGCCATGTGGGAGGTGGTGGGAATGATATTCTTAGGTTTTTTCGCTAAAGTCACGTAGGTAAAACATCAAAATTAATAAAAATAAAATAAAGATCACGACGTTCGGAGGCAACACAAGTCTCCGTCATCAAGTGAGGCAATGAATCATTGCCTCACTTGATGCAGCTAATCTGGCTGTGACGGTCCCACCTGATGACGGAGACTTGTGTTGCCTCCGAAACGTCGTGATCTTTATTTTATTTGTATTAATTTTAATGTTTTACCTACGTGACTTTACCGAAAAAACCTAAGAATATGAATCATTGCAGTCACGAAAGCTTCAAATCTAGAAGTGGTGGGAATGAATTTATTTGTCTATATTTTGCAGAGTGAAGCGGAGGTGAACCCCAAGGCGTACCCGTTGGCGGACGCCACCCTCACCAAGACGATGCTGGACTTGGTGCAGCAGGCGTCCAACTACAAGCAGCTGCGCAAGGGAGCCAACGAGGGTGAGAGAGTGTGGGGGGGGCTTACATGAACGGAATGTGCTCCCTCGGTTGTTTGCGATCGTCGCTGTCCGCGAAGTCGCAAACCTGGAACTTCTACACGGCTGCATTGAGAGAGCGGTAGAGCGATGAGAGGCAGAGGGATGGGAGGTGAAGCGATGAGATGTAAGGGGATGATAGGCAGAGGGATGGGAGGCAGAGGGATGATAGGCAGAGGGATGATCAGGGATGAGGCAGAGGGATGGAGGCAGAGGGATGGGAGGCAGAGGGATGGGAGGCAGAGGGATGGGAGGCAGAGGGATGGGAGGCGAGGGATGGGAGGCGAGGGATGTGAGGCGGAGGGATGGGAGGCGGAGGGATGGGAGGCGAGGGATGGGAGGCAGAGGGATGGGAGGCAGAGATGGGAGGCAGAGGGATGAGGCAGAGGATGGGAGGCAGAGGGATGGGAGGCAGAGGGATGGGAGGCAGAGGGATGGGAGCAGGGATGGGAGGCAGAGGGATGGGAGGCAGAGGGATGGGAGGCAGAGGGATGGGAGGCAGAGGGATGGGATGCAGAGGGATGGGAGGCAGAGGGATGGGAGGCAGAGGGATGGGAGGCAGAGGGATGGGAGGCAGAGGGATGGGAGGCAGAGGGATGGGAGGCAGAGGGATGGGAGGCAGAGGGATGGGAGGCGAGCGATGGGAGGGATGATAGGCAGAGGTGGGAGGCAGAGGATAGGCAGAGGGATGGGAGGCAGAGGGATGGGAGGCAGAGGGATGGGAGGCAGAGGGATGAGGCAGAGGGATGGGAGCAGGGGATGATAGGCAGAGGGATGGGAGGCAGAGGGTGATAGCAGAGGGATGTGAGGGAGGGGATGGGAGGCAGAGGATGGAGGAGAGGATGGGATGCAGAGGGATGGGAGGCAGAGGGATGGGAGGAAGGGATGATAGACAGAGGGATGGGAGGCAGAGGGATGGGAGGCAGAGGGATGGAGGGAGAGGGATGGGAGCAGAGGGATGGGAGGCAGAGGGATGGGAGGGAGAGGGATGATAGACAGAGGGATGGGAGGCAGAGGGATGGGAGGCAGAGGGATGGGAGGCAGAGGGATGGGAGGCAGAGGGATGGGAGAGGAGGGATGGAGGCAGAGGGATGGGAGGCAGAGGGATGATAGACAGAGGGATGGAGGAGAGGGATGGCAGAGGGATGGGAGGCAGAGGGATGGGAGGCAGAGGGATGTGAGCGGAGGGATGGGAGGCAGAGGGATGGGAGGGAGAGGGATGGGAGGCAGAGGGATGTGAGGCAGAGGGATGGGAGGCGGAGGGATGGGAGGCAGAGGGATGGGAGGGAGAGGGATGGGAGGCAGAGGGATGTGAGGCGGAGGATGGGAGGCAGAGGGATGGGAGGCAGAAGATGGGAGGGAGAGGGATGGGAGGCGGAGGGATGGGAGGCGGAGGATGGGAGGCGGAGGGTGGGAGGCGGAGGGATGGGAGGCGGAGGGATGTGAGCGGAGGAATGGGAGGCGGAGGGATGGGAGGCGGAGGGATGGGAGGCGGAGGGATGGGAGCAGAGGGATGGGAGGCAGAGGGATGGGAGGCAGAGGGATGGGAGGCAGAGGGATGGGAGGCAGAGGGATGGGAGGCAGAGGGATGGGAGGCAGAGGGATGGGAGGCAGAGGGAGGGAGGCAGAGGGATGGGAGGCAGAGGAGGGAGGCAGAGGGATGGGAGGCAGAGGGATGGGAGGCAGAGGGATG
The DNA here is from genome assembly GCF_015708825.2 of Lethenteron reissneri. Lineage (NCBI taxonomy): Eukaryota > Metazoa > Chordata > Hyperoartia > Petromyzontiformes > Petromyzontidae > Lethenteron > Lethenteron reissneri. The sequence goes on along the minus strand of NW_026890761.1, from coordinate 28,038 downwards.
GGAGGCAGAGGGATGGGAGGCAGGGATGGGAGGCAGAGGGATGGGAGGCAGAGGGATGGGAGGGAGAGGGATGGGAGGCGGAGAGGGAGGCGAGGGATGTGAGGCGGAGGGATGGAGGCGGAGGGATGGGAGGGAGAGGGATGGGAGGCGGAGGGATGTGAGGCGGAGGGATGGGAGGCAGAGGGATGGGAGGCAGAGATGGGAGGAGAGGGATGGAGGCGGAGGGATGGAGGCGGAGGGATGGGAGGCGGAGGGATGGGAGGCGGAGGGATGGGAGGCGGAGGGATGGGAGGCGGAGGGATGTGAGGCGGAGGGATGTGAGGCGGAGGGATGGGAGGCTGAGGGATGGGAGGCGGAGGGATGGGAGGCGGAGGGATGGGAGGCGGAGGGATGGGAGGCGGAGGGATGGGAGCGGAGGGATGGGAGGCGGAGGGATGGGAGGCGGAGGGATGGGAGGCGGAGGGATGTGAGGCGGAGGGATGATAGGCGGAGGGATGGGAGGCAGGGGGATGGGAGGCAGAGGGATGGGAGCAGAGGGATGGGAGGCAGAGGGATGGGAGGCAGAGGGATGGGAGGCAGAGGGATGGGAGGCGGAGGGATGGGAGGCAGAGGGATGGGAGGCAGAGGGATGGGAGGCAGAGGAGGGAGGCAGAGGGATGGGAGGCAGAGGGATGGAGGCAGAGGGATGGGAGGGAGAGGGATGGGAGGCAGAGGATGGGAGGCAGAGGGATGGGAGGCAGAGGGATGGGAGGCAGAGGGATGGGAGGCAGAGGGATGGGAGGCAGAGGGATGGGAGGCAGAGGGATGGGAGGCAGAGGGATGGGAGGCAGAGGGATGGGAGGCAGAGGATGGGAGGCAGAGGGATGGGAGGCAGAGGGATGGGAGGCAGAGGGATGGAGGCAGAGGGATGGGAGGCAGAGGGATGGGAGGCAGAGGGATGGAGGCAGAGGGATGGGAGGCAGAGGGATGGGAGGCAGAGGGATGGGAGCAGAGGGATGGGAGGCAGAGGGATGGAGGCAGAGGGATGGGAGGCAGAGGATGGGAGGCAGAGGGATGGGAGCAGAGGAGGCAGAGGGATGGGAGGCAGAGGGATGGGAGGCAGAGGGATGGGAGGCAGAGGGATGGGAGGCAGAGGGATCGGAGGCAGAGGGATGGGAGGCAGAGGGATGGGGAGGCAGAGGGATGGGAGGCAGAGGGATGGGAGGCAGAGGGATGGGAGGCAGAGGATGGGATCAGAGGGATGGGAGGCAGAGGGATGGGAGGCAGAGGGATGGGAGGCAGAGGGATGGGAGGCAGAGGGATGGGAGGGAGAGGGATGGGAGGCGAGGGATGGGGAGGCGGAGGATGGGAGGCGGAGGGATGGGAGGCGGAGGGATGGGAGGCGGAGGGATGGGAGGCGGAGGGATGGGAGGCGGAGGGATGGGAGGCGGAGGGATGGGAGGCAGAGGGATGGGAGGCAGAGGGATGGGAGGCAGAGGGATGGGAGGCAGAGGGATGGGAGGCAGAGGGATGGGAGGCAGAGGGATGGGAGGCAGAGGGATGGGAGGCAGAGGGATGTGAGGGAGAGGGATGTGAGGCGGAGGGATGATAGGCAGAGGGATGGGAGGCAGAGGGATGGGAGGCAGAGGGATGGGAGGCAGAGGGATGGGAGGCAGAGGGATGGGAGGGAGAGGGATGGGAGGCGGGGGATGGGAGGCGGAGGGATGTGAGGCGGAGGGATGTGAGGCAGAGGGATGGAGGGAGAGGGATGGGAGGCGGAGGGATGTGAGGCGAGGAGGGAGGCAGAGGGATGGGAGGCAGAGAGATGGGAGGGAGAGGGATGGGAGGGAGGGATGGGAGGCGGAGGGATGGGAGGCGGAGGGATGGGAGGCGAGGGTGGGAGGCGGAGGATGGGAGGCGAGGGATGTGAGGCGGAGGGATGTGAGGCGGAGGGATGTGAGGCGGAGGGATGTGAGGCGGAGGATGTGAGGCGGAGGGATGTGAGGCGGAGGGATGGGAGGCGGAGGGATGGGAGGCGGAGGGATGGGAGGCGGAGGGATGGGAGGCGGAGGGATGGGAGGCGGAGGGATGTGAGGGAGAGGGATGTGAGGCGGAGGGATGATAGGCGAGGGATGATAGGCGGAGGGATGGGAGGCAGAGGGATGGGAGGCAGAGGGATGGGAGGCAGAGGGATGGGAGGGAGAGGGATGGGAGGCAGAGGGATGGGAGGCAGAGGGATGGGAGGCAGAGGGATGGGAGGCAGAGGGATGGGAGGCAGAGGGGTGGGAGGCAGAGGGGTGGGGGGCAGAGGGGTGGGAGCAGAGGGGGTGGGAGGCAGAGGGATGGGAGGCAGAGGATGGGAGGCAGAGGGATGGGAGGCAGAGGGATGGAGCAGAGGGATGGGAGGCAGAGGGATGGAGGGCAGAGGGATGGGAGGCAGAGGGATGGGGCAGAGGGATGGGAGGCAGAGGGATGGGAGGCAGAGGGATGGGAGGCAGAGGGATGGGAGGCAGAGGATGGGAGGCAGAGGGATGGGAGGCAGAGGGATGGGACAGAGGGATGGGAGGCAGAGGGATGGGAGGCAGAGGGATGGAGGCAGAGGGATGGGAGGCAGAGGGATGGAGGCAGAGGGATGGGAGGCAGAGGGATGGGAGGCAGAGGGATGGGAGGCAGAGGGATGGGAGGCAGAGGGATGGGAGGCAGAGGGATGGGAGGCAGAGGGATGGGAGGCAGAGGGATGGGAGGCAGAGGGATGGGAGCAGAGGGATGGGAGGCAGAGGGATGGGAGGCAGAGGGATGGGAGCAGAGGGATGGGAGGCAGAGGGATGGGAGGCAGAGGGATGGGAGGCAGAGGGATGGGAGGCAGAGGGATGGGAGGCAGAGGGATGGGAGGCAGAGGGATGGGAGGCAGAGGGATGGGAGGCAGAGGGATGGAGGCAGAGGGATGGGAGGCAGAGGGATGGGAGGCAGAGGATGGGAGGCAGAGGGATGGGAGGCAGAGGGATGGGAGGCAGAGGGATGGGAGGCAGAGGGATGGGAGGCAGAGGGATGGGAGGCAGAGGGATGGGAGGCAGAGGGATGGGAGGCAGAGGGATGGGAGGCAGAGGGATGGGAGGCAGAGGATGGGAGGCAAGGGATGGGAGGCAGAGGGATGGGAGGCAGAGGGATGGGAGGCAGAGGGATGGGAGGCAGAGGATGGGAGGCAGAGGGGATGGTAGCAGAGGGATGGGAGGCAGAGGGATGGGAGCAGAGGGATGGGAGGCAGAGGGATGGGAGGCAGAGGGATGGGAGGCAGAGGGATGGGAGGCAGAGGGATGGGAGGCAGAGGGATGGGAGGCAGAGGGATGGGAGGCAGAGGGATGGGGAGGCAGAGGGATGGGAGGCAGAGGTGGAGGGGAGGCAGAGGGATGGGAGGCAGAGGGATGGGAGGCAGAGGGATGGGAGGCAGAGGGATGGGAGGCAGAGGGATGGGAGGCAGAGGGATGGGAGGCAGAGGGATGGGAGGCAGAGGGATGGAGGCAGAGGGATGGGAGGCAGAGGGATGGGAGGCAGAGGGATGGGAGGCAGAGGGATGGGAGGCAGAGGGATGGGAGGCAGAGGGATGGGAGGCGAGGGATGGGAGGCAGAGGGATGGAGGCAGAGGGATGGGAGGCAGAGGGATGGGAGGCAGAGGGATGGGAGCAGAGGGATGGGAGGCAGAGGGATGGGAGGCAGAGGATGGGAGGCAGAGGGATGGGAGGCAGAGGGATGGGAGGCAGAGGGATGGGAGGCAGAGGGATGGGAGGCAGAGGGATGGGAGGCAGAGGGATGGAGGCAGAGGATGGAGGCAGAGGGATGGGAGGCAGAGGGATGGGAGGCAGAGGGATGGGAGGCAGAGGGATGGGAGGCAGAGGGATGGGAGGCAGAGGGATGGGAGCAGAGGGATGGGGCAGAGGGATGGAGGCAGAGGGATGGGAGGCAGAGGGATGGGAGGCAGAGGGATGGGAGGCAGAGGGATGGGAGCAGAGGGATGGAGCAGAGGGAGGGAGGCAGAGGGTGGGAGGCAGAGGGATGGAGGCAGAGGGATGGAGGCAGAGGGATGGGAGGCAGAGGGAGGGAGGGCAGAGGGATGGGAGGCAGAGGGATGGGAGGCAGAGGGATGGGAGGCAGAGGGATGGGAGGCAGAGGGATGGGGCCGAGGGATGGGAGGCAGAGGGATGGGAGGCAGGGTGGGAGGCAGAGGGATGAGGAGCAGAGGGAGGGAGGCAGAGGGATGGGAGGAAGGGATGGAGGCAGAGGGATGGGAGGCAGAGGATGGGAGGCAGAGGGGATGGGAGGCAGAGGGATGGGAGGCAGAGGGATGGGAGGCAGAGGGATGGAGGCAGAGGGATGGGAGGCAGAGGGATGGGAGGCAGAGGGATGGGAGCAGAGGGATGGAGGCAGAGGGATGGGAGCAGAGGGATGGGAGGCAGAGGGATGGGAGGCAGAGGGATGGGAGGCAGAGGGATGGGAGGCAGAGGGATGATAGGGCGGAGGGATGGGAGGGAGAGGGATGAGAGGTAAGGGGGTGGGAGGTAAGGAGATGATTGCGCAGCAAAGTGATGCGCAGCCTTCTCGTAGTTAAGATAAGTTTATCCATAAATTATTTATTTTGTTTATTAAAAAATGTATTGTTAACATTTTTCAATTATTTAATAGCTTTTGTATTTATCCGCAAAATTTGATATGCACGAGAATCTCCGGAACGTATCCCTCGCGAGTAACAAAGGGATACTGTGTTTATGTATCCACTATATACACAAATGCATACACAATATCCATACCTGTCAACTCATACGGTCTACCCGTATTCTTGTACAGGGAAAATTTTATTTTCAGGTCCATACACCATACAGCCGTTTCAATACGGGCAAAAACATTTATTTGTTTGTGTTTCTCCCTTGTGATGGGACTTTGTAGAATAAACGTCGAGATTCACAAGGGGCGTGGGTGTGACCAGTAAGGTCTGAATTGGTCTGTAATAAGGCAGTGGGCACTGATAACGGGTTTGACGGGTATCAATAGATAAACGTACCTGCGGAGCGTGTCATGTTAGAACACGCGTGTTCTCGGTCAGCATGTTGAACAGCAGTGCGGTGGGGCTTGTGTGATGGGAGTTCGATCGCTCGCTACGGCCAATGTCGGTCACAGGTGAAATCTGAACTCCTCCTGGGGTCACATGCTCCCTCAATCTTTACCAAGCCACGCTTGACCAGCAGGGTGAAGTATGGTCCAAACGGGCCCCCCCCCCCCCGCGACTGGCGTGGCCTTTGATCCGAGGATGGATTTGACGGACCCGTAGCAAGAAAGTATTTTTTTTATTTTTTATGCGATGTGGCAAACCACCCTTGAACCCAAAACGCCGATGGGTGCAGGGCTTGTGAACCGTCATTCTAGAAATAATGAGAGCTTGCAGGGTGTGCCACTCGCTAGGTCATATAGTACATTATAATATGGCAATTACATAATCCGATTCGCACACCTCGAGAAATTGTCACAAATTGGACTCCCAATTCGATTCCACAAAACTGATTCCTCCCTCCCTTGCACCCTCACCTTCCCTACTGCCGTTCCTCCACCCTCTTCTACCCCTCTGCCCTCCTACCTCGCGTATCACCCTCTCTCTCTCACTTTCCTCCTCGCTCTGTCGCTCCCTCCTCCCGCGCAGCCACCAAGACTCTGAACCGCGGCACGTCCGAGTTCATCGTGATGGCGGCCGACGCGGAGCCACTGGAGATCATCCTGCACCTGCCGCTGCTGTGCGAGGACAAGAACGTGCCGTACGTGTTCGTGCGCTCCAAGCAGGCGCTGGGACGCGCCTGCGGCGTCTCGCGGCCCGTCGTCGCCTGCTCCGTCACCATCAAGGAGGGGTCGCAGCTCAAGCCGCAGATCCAGGCGGCGCAGCAGAGCATCGAGAGGCTGCTCGTGTGAGGCGGTCGCCGCGGCAGGAGAGGGCCCCCCCCCAGAGGTCGCAACCGGGTACCTGATACCCGTACCCTACCCGATAGCCGCTACCTGTACCCCGGGTACGGGTACCCGTTTGCGACCCTGGTGCGGCCGGGTATGGGTACGGGTAGGCCGTGAGTCACTGATGAGTAACTGTTTGTCACTCATTTCCCAACGTCTTGTCTCTTCTCACAATTCAAGTTCCTAGAATCAACCCACCCGCGCCTGCAACATGGCTTCATCCCAGAGGTCGCAATCAGGTACCCGATACCCGTACCCTACCCGTACCCGGCTGGGTACCCTCTGGGTACGGGTACCCGTTTGCGACCCTGGTGCGGCCGGGTACGGGTAAGGAATCAAAACCCGTTTGCGATCTCTGGCCCCCCCCCCCCTCCCCGCAGCGGTAGATAGCTCAAGCCTATCGCCGTGGGGAAAATTTATAGCAGCAGCTGAAAAGTCTAAATGCGTGATGTTAATTTTCTGAATGTGGAGGGAGGAAAACCGGGGGACCCGGAGAAAAATTCCACGCGGCCACGGGGAGAGAGAACATGCAAACTCCAAATACAGATGTCAGTGTTAAAATCGAACCGACTCCGTCCTGTATACAAGGCGAGGTAGTTAACATCTCTTAGCCACCGTGGCGCCCCTAACGGCTGGGGTCAGTGGTGCCCAGGTGGTGGGGGGGTAATTGGACAGGCCCCACCACCCAATAAAAATTTCACTATTTAAAGAAACCTCGTGATTTTGTCAAATTGCTGAAAGTTGCTGCATGCGTCACCTGTGTGGGTTCCACGCTCTTGTGTTGCTGGCCCCGTTTGTTTTTTTTGGCAGAGGTCTGCGACCGGTTCACGCTGGGACGGCGCAAAGCCAATCGGCCGTCGCTTGTTATATTTCCGTTGATGTAATGTCTCTCGTTCGTTCTGTGGGAGACTTTTGCGACGGTGGAGTGTGACGCACTGGGCCGCCTTAATTTGGCTTCGCCTTGGAAGCCAGCAGGTGAATGGGTGTGTGTAACAAGAGTAGAGGGTTATATTGCTTTTCCTTCAAATTTCTACTTATTGGTTTTGATCAATGATTTCATCGTAAGCCTTTGTAACGATGCGTTTTATTCATTGTAAGCTTTTGTAATAAAACTACTGGAAATACGCGCGGAGAAGAAAGACGCTGTCATTTTATTTTCATTTTGGTTCCCGAGTGACACTGTTTGCACAATGGACCTGCTCCCCCACACCTCGCCGCTTTGATTTTATCTCCTTAAGCCGCAGTTGAAAGGTAAGGGAGATAGTTTCCTAAACCTCCCCTGCATCTCCATCCAGCAGTAAGCAGGGAAACTTCTTCACAATTCTAGCAAATTGCCTGATGAAGCTGGTTGTTAATCCTCAGCAAAACGTCACAGTACAGGTAGTCCCCGAGTTACGATCTTACGATGGCGATAGCGACCAAAATTGCCATCAACCTAACATCGTTCAAGTATGCAGACGACTGACAGAATCTTGGTGAGTAGAGTACAATGATACGATACGTTCAAGGTATGTGAAAGTTTTTATAGCAGATAGGATTGTTTCCTGAAAACTTTCTATTAAATTGCAGTTCATATAGGTAGGCTAAGAATTTACCTTGTTTTTTTACTTTAATTTTTACTGTGCCAATACAGTATTGTACTTAATAAATACAGTATATAGTTTATACAGTACGGTACTGTAAATTGCTGTTTGCTAAATTATCATCGTTCTTTGACTCCTGGGTATGCTAGCCATCTTCGACTACGATGGGGTCGTAATGCATCTCCCATATAAGTAGAGGACTGCCTGTACTTGGATTGTAACAGTGAATTTACTCTTAACACGGTTAGTGCCGTAGTAACCAATTGGCACGTTTTTGTTCAAGTGTCGAAACATTCTAATTGGCTGAGGTGGGTTAGACCCATATATCTAACCTGAAAAAAATCCCTTTTATGAATATTGGTCGTGAAAGCCTACGTATTAAACATGATTGGTGCACCAGGGTTTAAGGCACGTGCAAATCCAGCACTGGAGGCAGCAAGTAGCAAGGGTTGGTGGATTGAGCCCATCAAGGAGATGCCATACCCTGATTACCACCATCTGGCAGTTCAGCCAAACTTCCCACTGGTTTCAGTGCTCCAGCTTCCTAGAGAGAGCAGAAGCAACAAAAGCAATCCTGGACTCGGAAATTATTCGGTCGTACAGTGGTACCTTGGTATACGACCGCTTTGGCATACGTCGAATTTGGTACACGTCGTGTTTTGACGAGACAAACATGTCTTGGGATACGATGTCTTGCTTGGATACGAGGCGCTTGCTAGACTTGTATGGGCCGGGCATGAGTCACCGCGTACCCGCGGAAACCCTGTTCACGACCGAAACAAAGCGCTGCTCCTCAGTCTGCCTGTAGATCTCGTTCATCTTAGCAGAAGGCAAAAACAAACTTCAACGGAGAGGTTTTTAGTAAAACTCAAACCTGGTGAGCCTCAACCAGGTCCAACTCAAAAGAAAGACAGAAAAGAGAAAAGACCCCAGAATTTCAGCTTCCTGAAGTTTTAATGGAAGGGGACTCCTTCCAAAAAATAACATCTCCTCCCTCTCCTCTCCACCATCCTCCAGCAAGGAAAAGTGATATTTAAAAAAAAGGCAATCTTAAAAAAATATTTATGCATTTATTTTTTAATTTATGTATGCATTTTAGTAATAAGTAGTGTCTAAATTATTTTATACAACCCATTAATGTATAATATGCCATATAAAATATAATTTATTATACTCTGGAACAGATTATTTCCTTTCGCTTTATTTCTTATGGGGAAATTCGTTGGTGTATGTCATTTTCGGTTAGAAGTCCTACCTTCTGGAACGAATTTAACGACGTATTACCGAGGTACCACGTACTTCTTCGGCCGCGGTGCCCGACGAACAAACTCGCAAACACAACTTTGTCAGCCGGTGCTCTCTGAAGACGGCCCGTTGGCCAAACGTTGCCCGTCGCACAAGAATGTTTTTTTGTTTTAAAGGCCAAACATTATTACACTGGTCAACAAAAATAAAAAACTTTTTTTTTTCTGGCCTGGACTTTAGCAGCTGTTCGAGACTAATTTCAGGGTGCTGATTCCAAATCTGATCTCAGATTTGCTCTATCACATTTTATGCTATCGGCATACCCCATGTTCATTGATTTTACCCAAAATTAACTCTGTCACTTATGATTGCAAGTTGTTGCCAGTCAGTGACTGCTTTAGTGTTAAAATATGGTGCTGTATTTTTAGGATAGTGTGTTTATAATATAATTTCATGTAGATATCCACATTTATTTAATATTTTTCTTCTGCAGTTTTTATTGAAAATGCAATATTTGATATCTCAAAAACCTGATGTGATAGACTAAACTGATGCCAGATTTGGAATCAGCACCCCAAAATTACCTTACAACCGTTGGAATACCTTGTGCCAGAAAAAGTGTGTTGACCAGTGTTATTGGCGGTCATGCCGAGTTCTCGGATCAAAAAAATTTACCCGTAAAACAAAGTTTTTCACTATAAATCCTTTATATGCGTGGCATCGGGGCGGCTAGATTCCTCTTGTCCTCTGGCTTGAGATGGCTGCCACCATTAAGCAATTGGTAATTAAATATTTTTAAAAATTTCCCTAAACAGTGTAAAATTGTTGGAAAAAAATTTCACGAAAATTAATTGTCACGCACAACGAGTCTGTGTGCAAAATGTCAGCTCGATTGGATCACGGGAAGTGGGTTAAAAAACGACCGAAAGATTTGCACGGTCGTAAGCAAGCAAGCACGCAAGCAAGTGAACTTAATATAAAGAATTTTTAAAAGGGGGTGGTGGGGGGGGGGGGCGACACTGACATTCGCGAATAAACGGAGAACATTTTTAAACGGCCCGGCATTGTACACAGAAACTTTTAATCGGTTTTTTTTTTTTGGACACACGAAATAGCAAAAAAATTACACATTGGTCTACGGGCAAACGACAAACATGGACATTCCCCCACGGACCGTGGTTATATACGTGTCGCAGGCGACGCACAACCTGATCGCGCGCGGGGTGCACAAAACTTGTCAGCTTTTGTTCCGTTTAACATGTTGTAGGCTTTCGCGACCAAAATCATCCATAATGTAGGTTTTTTGGGGGTAGATTGTGTAAATATAAATGTGGTTAAACCCACCACCACCCGACACAGCCAAATTAGTGAGGTTTGTCACGTAAACAGAACGTGCCAATTCGCTACTAATACAGCACTAGTGTATAGTGTAGTGTGTGGTGTATAGTGTAGTACACTAGTACAGCACAATCCTCCTGTTTCGTTCCTTAAATAGAGGGGTAGATGTGATGACGTCACTTGTGAAACCTTTCACGTGCAAAGGGGGGGGGGGGGGAGGGATTAATTCATGCGTATAAATTACAATGGGTATCCATTGCCGGTTGGAACGAAACAGAAGGATGTCTCCACAAATCTGGCTGTCGCCTGATGATGCTGGTTGTAATTACTGTCGAAACGTCGTACTCATTGTAAATGTTGTGGATTTGCTCTCCAACACACAACCGGTGTGCTGTACTAGTAACGAATTGGCCACGTTCTGTTTACATGACAAGCCTTAATAACTATCTGTGTCGGTTGGTGGCGGGTTTAACGACATTTATATTTACGCGACGTAACCAAAAAAACGAATATTATGGAGATTTTGTTCCGTTTTACTCGTTTTCGACCCCGGGTTTTTTTAATTGTACGTCATCGCAAAGCCCTCAAAACGACGGCCGCTGCCAGACGGCACGCTTAGTATTAAAAATATTAACCCCTTTCCCGTTCCGAGACTGCCTGGAGGTCTGCAGGGTGGGTGGGTGTCCCGTTCACTGACGAATCTCGGAACGTGCGAGCGATTCGGCGTTAATTTTATTTGGAAAAGCGCAGCAGCAGCAGCAGCGCCGCTAAAGACGTTGTTACTCGCCGCAGAGAATCGGCAGCGACACGACCGCCGCCACTCTACGCTAGCTGGCGCCAGACTGCGCCCGCACGCCCCTCCCGTGTGGCCTTGTGGGAGCCTCGGTATCGATAGAGTTACTGACTTTTCTTTCCGATTATGTTTCGATGACGTACGCTTGACATAACTGCAATGGGAAAGGGCAAAAAAAAAATGTTGACATTGGAGGCCGAGATGGCTAGAAATGAGATGCGGCATTAACACTGTGCCCGAAATACTGGGTTACGTTCACATATCCGATGTTCACATATCCGCCTAGAGCACCGGGATAGGTGCTTGCGATTGGCCGAGTGATAACGACCGAAGAACATTTCTTTGGTTCTTTCGGTTAAGTCACGTCTAAAGATAAAATAATAAATTAAATAATAGCATATTACGACGTTTCGATTGCAACACAAGCAATCATCATCAGGCATAAAAGAAATGGCAACAAAAATCTAACTAGAAAACTATAGACAGACATACATCACAAAGACACACAGAGAGAGAACACATATCTAACCAAAGAATAATTCCTGCAGTCACGAAAGCTCCAAAATTAAGATCAGCCGATATGTGTTCTCTCTCTGTGTGCCGTTGTGATGTCTGTCTGCTTGTACGTCTGTCTATAGTTTTCTAGTTAGATTTTTGTTGCTATTTCTTTTATGCCTGATGATAATTGCTTGTGTTGCAATCGAAACGTCGTAATATGCTATTATTTAATTTATTATTTTATCTTTAGACGTGACTTAACCGAAAGAACCAAAGAATAATTCCTGCAGTCACGAAAGCTCCAAAATTAAGATTGACCGAAGAACACTTTGCCATTGCATACGACGGTTTGATTTTCTGAGCAGCTGAACCCGAAACCACGACGCCATCGCCACCGTGCGACGTCGCCACTTGTGCGTGCGTAGAACTTCTTTCGCACCGTACGTAGTCAACCCGCGCGTCTGCTCTGCTCTCGGGGTCGTCGTCGACGCAACTTCACGACGGCAACTCCAAGTGAACTCTCAACATCAAATGCACGGATACGCGACTGGCCACGCTCGCCCTCACATCCGTTCTCGGGCAGGAGGCAGCGTGCGATGCGCTAAGACGCGTGGAGCGATCGCACGGCGGAAACGTGCAATGGTCTCTGAAAACCGTTTTAAGACCTGGCATTGGCGGAGGCCAAAATGACCCCAAGATGCACCGCACGTAGCCAACCGTGATAATCGGAGGGTGGGCGAGTGTGTGGCTGAGTGACTGTGAGTCTGTGTGTGTGTAGGTTCAACTTCTTTCGCACCGTACGTAGCCAACCGTGCTAATTGTAGTATTAAAGCCGTGAAGCGGTGTTGGAAATTCCACATTCCTATGGCGGGAGAACGAGTATTAAAAAAAATCGACAAGACAGTCGACCTTACCCCACAGCAGTGTTCCTTATTCTAGCAAACCAGGCGGGACGATGGGCTGCGCGTGTTACGACAAGCGGTGAAATAGTCGTGATCACGATTTATTAAACCCCTTGGCCATTCCGGGACAGTCTGCAAGTCGCACGGCGTCCCCGTTCACCGCCGAATCTCGGGAACTCGCGAGCGACTCGCCGTGACTTTTACTTAGAGAGGCACAGCAGCAGCAGCGCCGTTGTTATTTTAAAAGACGTTGTCGCAGAGGACCGATTAGACACGACTGCCGCACTCTCTACGACAGCTTGGCGCCAACGCTGTGCCCACACGCCCCTCTCTCCGCGTGGCCTTGTGGGAGCCTCGGTACCGACCAAGTTATTTTATTTTGTCATCCGTTTCCGTTCCGATGACGTGCACGCACGCACGCGTACGTCAGCAAAACGGCATTTGGAAGAAAACGTGACGATGTCCACGTACGTCAGCGGAACAGGAAAAAGGGTTAAAATGGGCGAGGTTGCACGCACGGTCAAACACGTGATTTACCTCCTGGACAACGATCCTCCCTTAGCACCAACGCACTCCGCTCTAAGACGCCACAAACACGACCCCAGCGCGACCGCTTCCCCTCCATCGATCCTCCACCTTTTTAAAACTCACCGCCCCCCCTCAATTCCACCTCCCATTTGCCCCCCCACCACCGCGCCCCCCCACCACCGCTCCCCCCCCCCACCGCCCCCCAACCAACCCCGCTTACACGCACGGCGCACAGCACGATCACGAGCACAACAAAGACGAACCGCCCTGCTACGCCGCTGGCCGCCCATTCGCCCCGCAACTCCGAACCCACCAACCCCGTCACGTCGGCTCTCCGAAGCCGAGGCCCGGTCCTTCCCCGAGCCTGCGCGACGCCCCAGAAGGGCGCCCTCGCAGAGGATCCCGCTGTCCATTGCCGTCGGCGTACTGCAACTTCTACGCTCCCCGCGTCTACCGCCCCCCCACCACCGCCGCCACTTCACCGACACCACGCGCTGACGCGGCGCCGACTGGCACGCGCGCGAGTGGCGTTGCGAGCCGCCCGTCCGGCGGTGGAGCGTCCCGAGGGCTGCACGTGTGCTCGACCTGCACACGGGTGTAAGACGGAAGCCGCAGTGCGCTGAAGTCTCCAAAATGGTTTGTGGACTGGAGGGGGGGTGTTGATGTCCAAAAACGAAACGACTCGTTGCGTGTGGACCACGGGGAGAGAGAAATATGCAAACTTCACACATACAGGCGTCGGGGTCGGGGATCGAACCCACGCCCGCTCCTGCACGTTGAACTGCTTTCGCACCGCACGTAGCCAAACCGTGCCAATGGGTGGGTGCGGGATGCTTACGCGCGTTCTGCAACAAAAGCTCAAGGGCCCCCATTGTTGCTCACGTCACGGACAAAATGTTTCCCCAGCCGCTGGCGCAGCGACTGGACCGCTCTCACCCCGTCGATGGGCATCTGTGATAGGTAATAAAAAAAAATTGAAGCTTTGTAGCTCATCGGATTCCTCCGGTCTAAACAAAGATTCCGATTCTGGAAACATGCCCGCCTCCATCCCCTCCGCTGAACTCGGCGAGACCCATCTTCCACTGACAAACAATCATCGCCATCATCATCATCAATATCATCAGCCATGATCAATCCACTGCTGGACGATGACCGTCCCCGCACGGTCCTGCGATGTACCAACTTGCCCATTGCCCTGCGCATGATTGATAGTAGAAGTCTCCAGTGTAGCCCAAATAAAATCATTTTAATTAATACCAATACGATAGGGGTGTAGTGATGCTTTGGTCCATTGCACTGCTCGCCACAAATGAACCACAATACCTTTCAAACTCCGGTCATCATCGCAGCGGCAGCGGCTTTTGGCTAAGCCATCGAGCAAAGACGGTGGTGGTCACCACATCGCGCGGCGCTTTCAGATGCGCTTCTTTGGCCGTCTGGAAACGCTCTTCCTTCCAATATTCAGAAGCTGCTGGAGCTATGAAACTTGAAAATCGTCGAGATTGAAAAGTAATTTCTTTCGAAGTGCTTTTTTGTGTTTAGTTCGTTGTCCTTCCATTGCACCTACGGTTAGCACGATCGGCTACGTACGGTGCGAAAGAAGTTCAACGTACATACGTACGCAATCCAATCGTACGCGCCGCATAAACCGCGGAGGCCGCTGCCATTCGCCGCGGCGTCAAAAGCCATTTTTGGAATCGGTTTTCTCCCATCGGCCGCGGCGACGATTAACCGCGGCGCGACTGCCGCCGGGGACGGCCTTGCGGCACGCGGCCTACGCCAAAGTGCTCCGTGGTTGAAGGCGCCGCCAAACCGTGGCGCGCGGCCCAACTCGACGCAACGTCTCTCCGGGAAGTCGTCTCCGCCCGGGAGAATTTGCGTCTCTCCCAAATCGCGTTTCCTCGCCGTGGAGTTTGCAGCGTCGCCGCCGCTCCCCCCCCCTCCCCTACCTCTCGCACCCGCCGGATCTGCGGACGAACGTGAACGTGGACGCCGGGTGTGACGAACAGGGCGGGACGTTCAAATAATAAAAGCTCGGGTACTACAACGACGACGACGAGCCATCGAATACGGTTACAGGCCAGAAAGACTACAATGCGGTAAAAATAAAAAAATAACAAAAAATAGCACCACAACAAATCCAACACGGAAAACACGCGCACGCACGGACACGCGGACTTACAGATGTGCGGACACACGCACGCACGGACTTACGTGCGCACGCAAACGGACACACACGGACTCGCAGACACACACGGACACGTACTAGCTACCTAAGACAATAAATAAAAACTAAGGCACTAAGTCGAGGATGGCAGGGGGAGAGTAGTGGGGGGGGGCGGATGCGAAGCTTGGACCATGCTCGAGACAGTAATAACGACGTCAAACGGGGGTTGTGTGCACGACGATTCAAATAAACCCGGGGAGATCGTGACGGAGGGAGTGAGGAGCAGAGGTCGCAAACGGGTTTTGATTCCTTACCCGTACCCGGCCGCACCAGGGTCACAAAAGGGTATCCGTACCCGTCCGTACCCGTACCCTACCCTACCCGGCCGGGTAAGGGTAGGGTACGGGTATCGGGTACCCGGTTGCGATCTCTGGGATGAAGCCATGTTGCAGGCGCGGGTGGGTTGATTCTAGGAACTTGAATTGTGAGAAGAGACAAGACGTTGGGAAATAAGTGACAAACAGTTACTCACCAGTGACTCACGGTCTACCCGTACCCGGCCCGCACCAGGGTCGCGAACGGGTAGCCGGGTATCGGGTAGGGTACGGGTATCGGGTACCCGGTTGCGACCTCTGGTGAGGAGCGTGAGAGACAGAGGGAGAGAGAGCGCGAGAGTGTGGAGAGATCAAGAACCTACAGAAGCTCCAGTGATTTTATGGCCTTGCCCTCCAAATTCAAACTCCTCCTGCCTCCAGCAGAACTCACGGGTGTGGCCGGCCATTTGCAACGGGGAGCGGTAGCGCAGCCGCACTACGAACCACCTGCGGCCCGGGTTCGATTACCGCTCACGGACAACACTGGTGACGATTATCTGAACCGGTCCGGGGTCTCCCTCTAGGTCGACTCGGCCTCAAATGAGTACCTGGTGCGTTCCGTAAACATCGACCACCGGGGAGACAAAAGCGGCCGGGCTTGGCGTTGGCCACCCATCCCCTTCGTGCGCCGTGCCGGCCTTCGTAGGTGCCGCTACTCGCTAACCGCACTTGCCCCAACAGTCTGTGTACAGGATACACGGGGGGGATCTTTGTCTTTGTGCAGCCCAACGATTCTCTACCCAGTCCCTTGACAAATCACTTCGCCCAGTTG
Organism: Lethenteron reissneri; assembly: GCF_015708825.2. NCBI lineage: Eukaryota > Metazoa > Chordata > Hyperoartia > Petromyzontiformes > Petromyzontidae > Lethenteron > Lethenteron reissneri. The sequence goes on along the minus strand of NW_026890761.1, from coordinate 11,874 downwards.
CACGACACCACGATGCCGTTACCTAGCCCACCGACTTTCTCACCAGACACCACGACATGTTTACAAGGCTCAGTGACTTCTCTACCCCAGTGACTCTCTACCCAGTGGCTAACCTCCACTGTACTTTTCCCCAATCAATGTCTACTTAGCCCAATGACCGCACAGCCAAATGACTCTCTGCACAGTCCCATGATGCGTTCCTAAAACCAACGACTCTCTTACAATCCCAAACACTCTCCACCCGGTACAATAACTGCCCACCCCAATAACTGCCTCTCCAGTCCAGCTATATGGCTCTGCGCAGACAAATGACTCTCTGATCCAATGCCGTGACGCATCCTTACCTCGATGTCCCTCTGCACAACCCCGAAAAAACTTTTCTTTGACAGGCCAATTAATTTCTGTCCACTCCCAAATCACTCTGCCCGACCCAATGACCCTCTACACCCGGTCTCGTTATGCGTCGCTTCGCCCAAACACTCTAACCCAGCGCGGCGACTCCCTCGTCCAGCCCAAGCGCACGCTGCCCGAAACCGAAGGGACAGCATGGTGTGTCCCCCGCCCCACCCCGGGAGGGCCTACGCACAACCCTCAACGGATCACCGCTCTCCGCGACAACGCGGGCAGCCGGGCAATCGCACCGCGGGCTCCAGCGCCCGCGACCGCGACGTCCCCCACCGCGGTGAAACCGGGATTCCGAAGCGGCGGGAGTAAAAACGGCGGCAGCGTCGTCGTCGTCGTTGTGTGTCGAGTTAATCCGCCCCCGTGCCTTCCGCCCGGCGTGTGGCTACGGTGGGCCGCCCTCCTCAACGGCCGTGCCATCGCACGCTTCCCAAAGTTCTCTCTCGAGCGCCGCCGCCGCCGCCGCCGAACAGTTCTGGAACCACCCCACCCCTGCGTCCTCACCGCCTCTTCCGCCTCCGCAGCGGCGGTGGCGGCGGCAGGGGCCGTCCATCGCACGCGCGGCACGAGTCCCACGCGTCTCCCGGCAAACGCTCGGGCACCATCGCCAGCGCCGGCGAGGAGATGGCAGCTCCCCTCCACCACCACCACCCGACCCCCGCCGCCCTTCACCGCCGCCCACCGGAGGACCGGACGTACTAACCAGGGCGACGCAGCCGAGCACCGTCGGCGTTGCCCGGTTACCGTTGCCGGGTTACCGTTGCCCCGGTGGAGGCGAGGAAAGGGGGAGGGGGGGTTGCCGTGGGCGACGAGGCGGCGGGAGGAAGAGGCGACGGCGGCGTCAGTTCTGCACCCGCTGCAGGTACTGAGGTAAGGGGTTGTCCTTGATGAACTTCTGGATGTACCAGCACGTGATGTGCGCCTTCAGGTCCTCCTCCACCACGAAGTCCATGGAGGCCTTGGGCCGGAGGGCGAGGCGGTGGGGGTGGCGGCACGGACGGGTGGGAGGGGTGGGGTGACAAGAGGAAAGATCCACACAGATCCCCCGTGTAACCCGATAACGGGCAAATGCTCTATAAATTTACACATTTCAACTTAAAACGAAACTTTTTTTATTTTATTTGACCAGGTGAGGCCCCGCGGAGCCACGTAGCTCTTTTGTCAGAAGCGACCTGGCCACCAATGACAGCTCAACGAAGTGGATTATCATCTTCTTAGGTTTTTTTGGTAAAGTCACGTAGGTAGAAAATGAAATTAAAAATAATAAAAGTTTCAGAGGCAACACAAGTCTCCGTCATCAGGTGGGACCGTCACAGCCAGATTTACTGTATCAAGCAAAAACGTCGTGATTTTTTATTGCTTCTTATTTTATTTCTATTATTACTTTTATTAATTTTAATTTCATTTTTTACCTACGTGACTTTACCGAAAAAACCTAAGATCATGAATCCTTGCAGTCACGAAAGCTTCAAATCTAGAATGTATTATCATCATCGCTTGGAAATTTAGAGCATGGCGATTCTAAAATGTGGAGGGAAAAAAAACGGAGGCACCAGGATAAAATCCATGTGACCACGTGGAATGAGAGCACGCAAATTGCAAATATACAGCAGCAGCAGGCGTCAAGGTCGGGATCGAACCCACGACCTCCTGTACACCAGGCGAGGTAGTTAACATCTCGCCACGGAGAGAAATGCAAACTCCAAATATACAGCAGCAGGCGTCAAGGTCGGGATCGAACCCACGACCTCCTGCATACCCGGCGAGGTAGTTAACATCTCACCACCACGGCGGATGGCTTTCATAGTCGAAACCATGACCCACGCATGGTTCACGATTAAGTTTTGGGTCAGCTTGCTGCTGGGTGAGTAAAATGTGAGAGACGTGCTGGTTTCACCGGGACAGCCGTGTGGGTTCACCGGGAGATGGAGACAGAGAGAGAGTTAAGCGCCGTGTGCCGGGGCACCTTGGCGAGCAGGCGTGCGATGCCGCGCCCGCGGTAGCCGTCCGGCACCTCGGTGTGCTGCAAGTCCACCGTCTTCTTGCCGATGTACTCGTAGAGCAGCACGGCCCGGTCACTGTAACCTGCGCGGCACAAAGGTGAAAATCCTCCCACCCCCACGCTCCCCCCGCGTAGCCTCCACAGGCTGTTGGGGTGAGTGCTGATAGCGAACAACTCCGAACGCAGTGTGGATGGGACGGAACAGGACCAATTTTTTATTTTATTTTACCAGGTAAGGCCCCACCCGAAGCGACGTGGTCACAAATGACAGCTCAACGAAGTTGATCATCATCGCGTGAAAATGCGTAGCAGGGAAATACTCTCAAAGCGCGCCGATTCTTAATGCGGACGGAAAAACCGGAGGACCCGAGAGAAAAATCCACGCGGCCACGGGGAGAGAGAGAGAGACACGAAAACTCCAAATATACGGCGTCAGGGTTGCGGTGCGAAAAAAAGTTCAACATGCACACACACAAAAAGTCGGGATCGAACCCACGACCTCCTGCATACCAGGCCAGGGAGTCAGCATCTCGCCACCGTGGCACCCCCTGGGTAAGACGGTCACTCTGGCAGACCGAGTCCTCAACAGGCGTGGCGCATTTCGATTTAAAGCTTTCGTGACTGCAGGGATTCTTCTTCTTGGTTCTTTCGGTAAAGTCACGTAGAAGGGAAATAATAAAGTAATAGAAATTTTTTTTATATATTTATTTTATTATTTTCTTTCGGTAAAGTCACGGAGAAGGGAAATAATAAAATAAGAAAAAAAAGAATTTTTATTTTATTATTTCCCTTCTACGTGACTTTACCGAAAGAACCAAGAAGAGGCAATCAAGGGGGTGGAGGAATCAAGGGGTGAATGTCAGAGCAAGCGTCCACGGCAGTAGCGACAGAAGAGCGCAGATCCCAGGCCTATCCCCTCTCGTTCTCCAGTGCCCGCCAGCTGGAGAGCACAGCAGAGGTACCAGCAGAGGTCGCAAACGGGTTTTGATTCCTTACCATACCCGGCCGCACCAGGGTCGCAAACGGCTACCCGTACCCGGCCGGGTACGGGTAGCCGTTCCCTACCCGTACCCGTACCCTACCCGAAATGAGTGACAAAACAGTTACTCACCAGTGACTCACGGCCTACCCGTACCCGTACCCGGCTGCACCAGGGTCGCAAACGGCTACCGTACCCGGCCAGGTACGGGTAGCCGGGTATCGGGTAGGGTACGGGTATCGGGTACCCGGTTGCGACCTCTGGGCACCAGGCACGGCCTTTAGCCTTTGCAATCCATCCTGAGAATCCACGTTGTGCCTCGCCACCTTCACGGCGAGGAGGGATTCAAGCCACGGCGGCCACTGAACGACCTGACGATGGGGGCGGTGGGGGGGGGAACCTACGTTTGGCTCCGTGAGCCTTTGTCTTTGCGGGCGGAAGCCCAAGGATTCGGACAAAGATGCAGTTTGGCAGCACGAACCTTAGTTGTCTGGTGATAATTGGTTTTATACCCTTCTATCTGGCATCAAAACTGACACATTTTTTACAAGGAGTCATGTTTGCATAGACCACAATACCTGCAGTCATAATGCAAAAAAAAACCATAACTCTGATAATGTGCATTGTCCTTGAAGTTGATTGGTCCACACCCGAGACAGCTTTCCTTAGAGCCTAGTCTCACATGGGTTGGACCAGATGACGCCAAAAGGCGCACAACTCAAAGACAATGTATCATCACAGTATGAAAGCTCGGGGAAAGCATTTACACCATTGGAACCTCCTTTGCCAGTACCAAAATAGGGTAATTGTTTTTTTACCCTTTTATCTGGCAACAAAACTGACACATTTTTTGTAAAAAAAGGTGTCAGTTTTGATGCCAGATAGAAGGGTAAAAAACCAATTATCATATTTTTACTGGCAAATGAGGTTCCAATGGTACCTTGTCTGGTATACAGGAGGTCGCGGGTTCGATCCCAAGCCCGACGCCTGCTGCTGTATATTTGTAGTTTGCGTGTTCTCCTCGTGTTCGCGTGCATCGTTCAAGTATGCAGACGACGAACAGAATCTTGGCGAGTACAGTACAATGTGATACGTTACGATACGTTCAATGCATGTTTACGATACGTAGCTTTAGCGATTTCATTTTAAGGTTACCACGATACGATACGTTCAATGCAAGTTAAAAGTTTTCATGGCAGATAGGATTGTTTCCTGAAAAAACTTTCTATTAAATTGCAGTTCATATAGGTAGCCTAAGAATTTACCTTGTTTTTTTAACTTTACATTTTACTGTGCAATACAGTATTGTACTTAATAAATACAGTATATAAAGTTTATACAGTACGGTACTGTAAATTGCTCTGTTTTGCTAAATTATCACCGTTCTTTAAGACTCCTGGGTAGGCTAGGCCATCTTCGACTGACGATATTTTCGACTTACGATATTTTCGACTTACGATGGGGTCGTCGTAACGCATCTCCATGCTAAGTAGAGGACTGCCTGTATTACGGTGTACTGCAGTTCTGTGTGTGGTTTGTCCAAGTTGTGTTGCCGCACCCCAGCAGAAGCCGTTGTTCGACTGCTGTGGGTAGGTACAATCAACGTCAAACACATAGTGGTGTGTACGTATGATGAACTTCTTTGCACCGTACGTAGCTAAGCGTGCTAATCAAAGTATATAGTAGTGTAGTGCATAGTAGTGTATAGTAGTGTAGTGCATAGTAGCGTATAGTAGTGTAGTGCATAGTAGTGTATAGTAGTGTAGTATATAGTAGTGTATCGTAGTGTAGTGCATAGTAGTGTATAGTAGTGTAGTGCATAGTAGTGTATAGTAGTGTAGTGCATAGTAGTGTATAGTAGTGTAGTATATAGTAGTGTATCGTAGTGTAGTGCATAGTAGTGTATAGTAGTGTAGTGCATAGTAGCGTTATAGTAGTGTAGTGCATAGTAGTGTATAGTAGTGTAGTATATAGTAGTGTATCGTAGTGTAGTGCATAGTGTATAGTGTAGTGCATAGTAGTGTATAGTAGTGTAGTGCATAGTAGTGTAGTGCATAGTAGGTAGTAGTGCTAGTAGCTAGTAGTGCATAGTAGCGTATAGTAGTGTAGTGCATAGTAGTGTATAGTAGTGTAGTGCATAGTAGGTATAGTAGTGTAGTGCAAGTAGTGCTATAGTAGTGTAGTGCATAGTAGTGTATAGTAGTGTAGTGCATAGTAGTGTATAGTAGTGTAGTTATAGTAGTGTATAGTAGTGTAGTGCATAGTAGTGTATAGTAGTGTAGTGCATAGTAGTGTATAGTAGTGTAGTGCATAGTAGTGTATAGTAGTGTGTATATTAGTAGTGTATAGTAGTGTAGTGCATCGTAGTGTATAGTAGTGTAGTGCATAGTAGTGTAAGTATGTAGTGCATAGTAGTGTATAGTAGTGTAGTATATAGTAGTGTATCGTAGTTTAGTGCATAGTAGTGTATAGTAGTGTAGTGCATAGTAGCGTATAGTAGTGTAGGCATAGTAGTGTATAGTAGTGTAGTATATAGTAGTGTATAGTAGTGTAGTGCATAGTAGTGTATAGTAGTGAGTGAATAGTAGTGTAGTGCATAGTAGTAGTAGTAGCATAGTGTATAGTAGTGTATAGTTAGTGTATAGTAGTGTAGGCATAGTAGTGTATAGTAGTATAGTATATAGTAGTGTATAGTAGTGTATAGTATATAGTAGTGTATAGTAGTGTATAGTAGTGTAGTATATAGTAGTGTATAGTAGTGTAGTGCATAGTAGTGTATAGTAGTGTAGGCATAGTAGTGTATAGTAGTGTAGTGCATAGTAGTGTATAGTAGTGTAGTGCATAGTAGTGTATAGTAGTGTAGTGCATAGTAGTGTATAGTAGTGTAGTGTATAGCAGAGGGTGTGGACTCGAGTCATGTGACTTGGACTCGAGTCAGACTCGAGTCATGAATTTGATGACTTTAGACTCGACTTGGACTTGCATAACAATGACTTTGTCCCACCTCTGGTGTATAGTAGTGTAGTATATAGTAGTGTATCGTAGTGTAGTGCATAGTAGTGTATAGTAGTGTAGTATATAGTAGTGTATCGTAGTGTAGTGTATAGTAGTGTAGTGTATAGTAGTGTAGTATAGAGTAGTGTAGTGTATAGTAGTGTAGTGTATAGTGTAGTGTATAGTAGTGTAGTGTATAGAGTAGTGTCGTATAGAGTAGTGTAGTGTATAGTGTAGTGTATAGTAGTGTAGTGTATAGTGTAGTGTATAGTAGTGTAGTGTATAGTAGTGTAGTATAGAGTAGTGGAGTGTATAGTAGTGTAGTGTATAGTGTAGTGTATAGTAGTGTAGTGTATAGTAGTATAGTGTAGTGTATAGTGCAGTGTATAGTAGTGTAGTGTATAGTGGTATATTATAGAATAGTGTAGTGTATAGTGTAGTGTATAGTAGTGTAGTGTATAGTGGTGTGTACGTGTGTTGAACTTCTTTCGCATCGTACGTAAACAACCGCGCTAATCGGAGGTACGGAAGTCGGACTAAAACAACCGAGTGACTGAATCAATGAATAGGCTCAATGAGACAAATTACTGAATTAATTACCGAAAGGATGAGTGAATAAATGTGCGAATGAACGAGTGAATGGCTGTGCGAACGGGTGACCCGTTGACCGAGTTTGACGGAATAAGTGACCGAATGACCCGGCATGACTGAAAGTCAATGAATGACTGAATGACAGGGAATGAGCGCGCAGGCCTCACCATTGAGGCGAATGAAGAACTGCCTCTTCTTGCGGTCGTGCTCAACCCTGACGAGGCTCCCGTTCTCCGCCTGCATCAGCACGTACGACGCCGCGTCCGCCATCTCCTCGTCGCCCTCCTCCTCCTCGTAGTCCCTGCAGCACAACCGCCACAACCGCAAATGTCAACCACCGAACCATGACTGACCATCACCAGCACGTGCGACGCAGCATCGGCAATCACCGCCACCGCCACACAGCATAACATAACCGCCGTTCACCACTAAGTGTCGGTGCCAGGGCAGGTGCACTGAGGGCCGCGTGAAGTATCGAAGGCCCACTGGTAGGAGGTCACGGAACAGACCCAGCAGGTGCCATGAATTGACTGAATGAGATGGCTGGCAGATGCCACCACCTGTGCTTCCCACTGTGCCACTCCCTGCGCTTGAGCCACCCGGCACTCCGTGAGCGTCAACTCCTCTGCCCTCCATTGAGTCATTCACGAGCCTCCTCCAATAACCATCATCAGCTGATACAACTCCACACTCCTCCTGCACACTCCTCCACATCCACACTCACACTCCTCACTCACACTCCTCCACACTCACCTCCTCCACACTCACACTCCTCACTCACACTCCTCCACACTCACACTCCTCACTCACACTCCTCCACACTCCACCTCCTCCACACTCACACTCCTCACTCCACTCCTCCACACCCACACTCCTCCTCCACACTCCCGCCTCCACATCCACACTCACACTCCTCACTCACACTCCTCCACACCCACCTCCTCCTCCACACTCCTCCCTCCACACCCACACTCCTCCTCCACACAACTCCACACTCCTCCTCCACACCCACACATCCTCCTCCACACTCCGCCCTCCACATCCACACTCCTACAGCACGACCATCAACAACACCCCACTAACCGCCAGCACACACGATCCAGTGATCCACCCATCTCCCCCTCCTCCTCCTCCTCCATCCTGGAGCGCAAACACTACAACCACTATTGCCCGCCATGGCCCCCACAACCATCACAACCACACAGCACAACAACCACAACCACCACTCACCAGAATTACCATCGACCACTCACCATCAACACCTCCATTAACTATCACCACCTACAACACTACCACAACCAACACCATCAACCTCTAACCCAACCAAATAACACCACAAACCGCCACCCGCCAATAATCACACCGCTATCAACCACTAAAAACCACAACTATTAACCATCGCTAACCACTACCTCCAACAACAATTCCCAAACGCCACCATTCACTAACCGCTACCATCATCAACAACCACCACCGCATTAAACAACCGTCATCACACCACCACAATCATCTTCACCCTCAACTACATCTACCACACAACCATCTTCATCCTCAACCTCAACCACATCTACCACACAACCATCTTCACCCTCAACGACATCTACCACACAACCATCTTCACCCCCAACTACATCTACCACACAACCATCTTCACCCTCAACAACATCTACCACACAACCATCTTCACCCTCAACCACAACTACCACACAACCATCTTCACCCTCAACAACAACTACCACACAACCATCTTCACCCCCAACTACATCTACCACACAACCATCTTCACCGTCAACCACAACTACCACACAACCATCTTCACCCTCACCCACATCTACCACACAACCATCTTCACCCTCAACAACAACTACCACACAACCATCTTCACCCCCAACTACATCTACCACACAACCATCTTCACCGTCAACCACAACTACCACACAACCATCTTCACCCTCACCCACATCTACCACACAACCATCTTCACCCTCACCCACATCTACCACACAACCATCTTCACCCTCACCCACATCTACCACACAACCATCTTCACCCTCAACTACATCTACCACACAACCATCTTCACCCTCAACTACATCTACCACACAACCATCTTCACCCTCAACAACATCTACCACACAACCACCTTCACCCTCAACAACATCTACCACACAACCATCTTCACCCTCAACAACATCTACCACACAACCATCTTCACCCTCAACAACATCTACCACACAACCACCTTCACCCTCAACAACATCTACCACACAACCATCTTCACCCTCAACAACATTTACCACACAACCATCTTCACCCTCAACAACTACCACACAACCATCTTCACCCCCAACTACATCTACCACACAACCATCTTCACCGTCAACCACAACTACCACACAACCATCTTCACCCACACAACCATCTTCACCCTCACCCACATCTACCACACAACCATCTTCACCCTCAACAACAACTACCACACAACCATCTTCACCCCCAACTACATCTACCACACAACCATCTTCACCGTCAACCACAACTACCACACAACCATCTTCACCCTCACCCACATCTACCACACAACCATCTTCACCCTCACCCACATCTACCACACAACCATCTTCACCCTCACCCACATCTACCACACAACCATCTTCACCCTCAACTACATCTACCACACAACCATCTTCACCCTCAACAACATCTACCACACAACCACCTTCACCCTCAACAACATCTACCACACAACCATCTTCACCCTCAACAACATCTACCACACAACCATCTTCACCCCAACAACATCTACCACACAACCACCTTCACCCTCAACAACATCTACCACACAACCATCTTCACCCTCAACAACATTTACCACACAACCATCTTCACCCCCAACCTCAACCACATCTACCACACAACCACATCTACCACAACCATATTCACCCTCAACCACATATCCCACACAACCATCTTCATTCACCGCCACATCTACCACAACAGACAAAGATCCCCCCCACTATAGCCTGTAACAGACTGCTGGGGCAAGTGCTGTTAGCGAGTGGCACCTATGAAGGCCGGCACAGCACACGAAGGGGGTCGGTGGCCATCACCACAACCATCACCACAACCATCACCACAACCAGCACCACAACCACCTTCACGAGCACAACTAAAACTAAACTTCCCTGGCAACCACCGTCACAACCACTGAGTGCACAGCCTGCAACACACACACAGCACATCTCAGCAGTCACCACCACCAACATCAACAACAACAACCACTAGGCCTGCCACCACAGCCAAAGCCCCACCACCACCACCACCAAAGACAAAGACACCCGTACAGCCTTAACAGACTGTTTGGGGCAAGTGCTGTTAGCGAGTGGTACCGATGAAGGCCGGGAGGACGAACTCTGTCTAATCCAACAACACCAGCACCACCACCACTGCCACCATGACCACCACCTCCACCCGAACCCGGGCCACTCCGTCAGCACCTCACGATGCCGAGTGGATGAGGTCACCCGATCCGTTTGGTCCACACGGAGAGGCCACCAGACCCGTGCCGGGCTCACCAGACCCGTGCCGAGCCCACTAGACCCGTGCCAAACCCACCAGACCCGAGCTGAGCTCACCAGACCCGTGCCTAGGCCACCAGACCCGTACCGAGCTCACCAGACCTGTGCCGAGCCCACCAGACCCTATCCCACCAGACCCGTGCCGAGCTCACCAGGCCCGTGCCTAGGCCACCAGACCCGTGCCGAACCCACCAGACCCGAGCCGAGCCCACCAGACCCGTGCCGAGCCCACCAGACCCTATCCCACCAGACCCGTGCCGAGCTCACCAGGCCCGTGCCGAGCCCACCAGACCCTATCCCACCAGACCCGTGCCGAGCTCACCAGGCCCGTGCCGAGCCCACCAGACCCTATCCCACCAGACCCGAGCCGAGCCCACCAGACCCGTGCCGAGCCCACCAGACCCTATCCCACCAGACCCGTGCCAAGCTCACCAGGCCCGTGCCTAGGCCACCAGACCCGTGCCGAACCCACCAGACCCGTGCCGAGCTCACCAGACCCGTGCCGAGCTCACCAGGCCCGTGCCTAGGCCACCAGACCCGTGCCGAACCCACCAGACCCGTGCCGAGCTCACCAGACCCGTGCCGAGCTCACCAGACCCGTGCCGAGCTCACCAGGCCCGTGCCTAGGCCACCAGACCCGTGCCGAACCCACCAGACCCGTGCCGAACCCACCAGACCCGTGCCGAGCTCACCAGACCCGTGCCGAGCTCACCAGACCCGTGCCTAGGCCACCAGACCCGTGCCGAACTCACCAGACCCGTGCCGAGCACCAACCAGACACCAGACCCTATCCCACCAGACCCGAACCGGGCTCACCAGACCCGTGCCGAGCCCACCAGACCCGTGCCGAGTACCCACCAGACCCTATCCCACCAGACCCGTGCCGAGCCCACCAGACCCTATCCCACCAGACCCGTGCCGAGCACCCACCAGATTCAATCCGACGAGCCGAACAAACGTGACCCGGCCCCGACTCGTTCCGTCCCGCACAGCGGAGATCCCGGGGTCGACTCGGCACCACCCCCCACCACCCACCCGATCTCGGTCCACCCAAACCCCGGGGGTCCGGCCCGGCCCGCTCCGTGCAGGCAGCCTCAGCAGCACGGGGCAGTGGTTGTTGTTGTTGACGACGATGATGATGAAGACGCAGGGCCGGTGTGGGTTGTGTCGTCGCGTTCAGCTGTCTTAGTTCGCGGCTGGGACAAACAAAGCCGTGATGATGATGATCCTTCTTTTCTCTCCTCCTTCTCTTCCTTTCTCCTCCTCCTCCCGTCCCGCGTATCTCGTCCTCTCTCGCCTCCTCCTCCTCCCTTCTCTTCCTCCGTCTC
>NW_026890760.1:0-44164 GCF_015708825.2 Lethenteron reissneri | reverse complement strand
CCACCACCCGACACGGCCAATCAGTAAAAAAAAGTGTCACGTTGACAAAAGACAAAATAGTTCACTGCTTTAGCCCACCGGTGTGTTGAAGCGTGAAACCACAACATTTACAATTTTTGAGTAGTACGACGTTTCGCTGGTAATTGCATCCAGCATCATCGGGTAATTCGCCAGAATGGTGAGGGCTCTTAAATAGAACAGCAGCAGCAGGTTAACGTCATCGTTTAACTCATCAGATGCACCGGGGCTAAAGCATTATGAATCGAGTGTGAACTTGTGAAATCACATCGTTTAGTTTATTCTGGCTCTCTAAAATTACGTCAACAATAATGTAATTAAATTTGGATTAAAAGCTTCTTTCGTGACTGCAGGTATTCATCTTCTTGGTTCTTTCGGTAAAGTCACGTAGAAGGGAAGTAATAAAATAATAAAAATAAAAGATAATTATTTTATTATGTTTTATTTTTATGAAAGCTTTAAATCGAAATTTAATTACAATATAAAATAATTATGTTTTATTATTATTGTTTTATTACATAATAAAACAATTACGTTTTATTTTTATTATATTATTCCTTCTACGTGACTTTACCGAAAGAACCAAGAATAATGTAATCAATCATCTTCCGGTCTAAACGAAAGCTAAACCTCTCTCGATGCACCTGCGCCTCCCCCCCTGCCCCCCCCTGCCCCCCTGCCCCCCTGCCCCCCTGCCCCCCAGGTGTTCGCCGGGCTTCGAGGGCCACCGCTGCCACTTCATGTCGCTGCGTCAGCGTCAGGACGAGCCGGCGGCGCCGCTGGTCCCGCCGAGCCGCTGCTCGTGCTCGCCCTCGCTCGTGCTCGTCGCCGCCGCCTCGCTCGCCGCCTGGGCTGGTGCTGCTACAGGTGGCCATGGCAACGCGTGATGTCACGCACGCGTCACGGCACGCGTCACGTGTCACGCACGCGTCACGCGCCACGTCACGCTCCGAGTCACGTGACGTCACGTCACGCCCAGTCACGCCCCGTCACGCTCCACATCATGCTCCACGTCACGCGCCACGTCGCGTCACGCGCAATCACGCTCGAGTCACGTGACACTCACGTCACGCCCACGCGTCACGCGCCCCATCAGATCCGAGTCACGTCACGCGACGCGCGCACGTCACATCACGCTCCGAGTCACGTGACGCCCACATCACGCCTCGCGTCACGCTCCACGTCACGTCACGTGTCACGTCACGCTCCACGTCACGCACACGTCATGCTCCACGTCACGCGTCGCATCACGTCACGTGTCACACCTCGCGTGTCACGCGCCCCCGTCGTCTTCACGGGGCGGCCGCGGCGGCGAGACGTTAACTCCACAATGGAGTTTGACGCGCAGTCGCATTTCGCGACCACTATTATTCATAGTCAAGGCTTCTTGGGTTAGACCGCGTGAGTACGAATGTTGCGTCGTAAACCTCCACCACCCGACACGGCCGGTAAGGGTTGTCACGTGAACAAAACGCGCCAATTAGTTTACTGCTTCAGCAGAGAGTAAATCTACAACATTTACAATGTTTACAATGTTGTAGATCTACAACATTTACAATGTTTACAATGTTGTAGATCTACAACATTTACAATGTTTACAATGTTGTAGATCTACAACATTTACAATGTTTACAATGTTGTAGATTTACAACATTTACAATGTTTACAATGTCTCCTACACGCCGGCGGGCTGAAGGAGGGCTCTGGGTAAATATCTACATCGTTAGGGTACAATATTATTATATTGTGGTACTGGCAAAGGAGGTCTAATGATGTAGATGCTCACCCCGAGCTCTCGTTACTTTGATGGTGCATTGCCCTTGAGCTGTGGACGCCTTTTGGCGTCCTCTGGTCTAGCACCCATTGGGTCGAGGCTCAAAAGAAAGCCGTCCCTGGTGTGGACCAATCAGTTTCAAGGACAATGCCTTTACTAATAGGGTTTTCCCCCTTTTTTTGGCAACAAAATTGACACCTTTTGCAAGGAATCATGCTTACATTAACCACAATACTTGCAGTCAAATGCAACAAAAAACAATACTCTGATAATTTATGCATTGTCCTTGAAACTAATTGGTCCACACCAGAGACAGCTTTCTTTAGAGCCTCGTCTCATATGGTGTTCGACCAGATGACGCCAAAAAGCGTCATCTATTTTGGTACTGGCAAGGAGGTCCCATGATGACAATGCATTTATTATCATAGTATGTTTTTTGGTTTGCATTTTGACCGCAAGTATTGTGGTTAATGCAGACACAAAAGGTTTCAGTTTTGTTGCCAGAAAAAAAGGGGAAAAAACCCCTATTATCACGTAGATAAGTTCAAAGATAATAACGAAAACGTCGACGTTTCGATCGCGACGCAAGCGGTCGAAACGTCGTCGTTTTCGTTATTTTCTTTGACCCCATCGACGCGACTTTAACGAAAGGCCCACAGAAGAGGAATTCCTGCGGTCACGAAAGCTTCAGGTCGAGATGTAATTGGTTACTACTTCAGCAACACCGGTGAGTTATTAACTCTGCGTGGCCCTGGGGGGGGGGGGGCCGTCCATAAATGACGTCACGCACCTGGGGGGAGGGGGGGGTGTCAGACATTTGTGACGATGTGTGACGAGGGGGGGGGGGGTGGTGAGAAATGTGACGTCACGTAAAAACGCGCAACTTTAAATAAATCTAGACAACACGTTCTACTTAATTAAATAGACGTTTTGATAAATGTTTTCTCCTACAACATCAGAGTGCAGCGCCACATTAAATACGCACTACGATGACAATAGTTTAAAGCGATTTGAAGCATGTTTTATTTGGGGGGGGCAGAGCTTTGTGACGTCATATTTGAGTGAGGGGGGGTCTGACTTTTTGTGACACCGTGTGACGAGGGGGGGGGGGGGGGTCAAAATCGTCCAAAATTGCGTGATGTCATCTGAGCGCTCGCGTTGCGGGGAGCGACAACCGATGGGTGCCGCGTGGATCCTTGCAGCTAACACAGACAAGACCCCCCGTGTAGCCTTAACAGACTGTTGGGGCAAGTACTGTTAGCGCGCAACCTTTGGAGGCTGGCACGGCACGAGGGGGGGGGGAGGTGACCAACACCACGCCTGACCGCCTTTGTCTCCCTAGTGGCGATGTTTTAACACCGCAGCAGGTACTCATTTCAGGCTGAGTCGAAGTAGGGGAGGCCCCAGGACGGGTTCCGATGAATATAATCATCACCGTTGGCTACGAGCGGAATCGAACTCGGCTCCACCGGGTTCGGAACGCAACGCGCTACACCGTTGCACCACCGCTCCCCCACGGCTGACACGCGCACGGCCGTATTAACCAGGGCGGTCTGTTGGATTCGAACCTTGCCTAGAAGCGTCTGGGCAAAGTTCACCGGCAACGATTCAAGGGCAAGCCCGACTCGAAACGAGCCCAGAGTTGTTGGTTGCACGTTGAACTTCTTTCGCACCGTACGTTAGCCAACCGCGCTGGTGCCGAATCACAGCTGGCGAAACGACGCGAAACGGAAGGTCGTGGGGGGGGGGGGGAGGCATGGGTTGTGGGAGATATATTCTTAGGTTTTTTCGGTAAAGTCATGTAGGTAAAAAAATGTTTAATTAATAAAAGTAAAATAAAATAAAAATCACGACGTTTCGGAGGCAACACAAGCTTCCGTCTTCAGGTGGTACCGTCACAGCCACGACAGCTGTATCAAGTGAATGAGAGATTGCAAGAACTACCACTCCGTATATATAATGGTTGGAGAGTGGAAGGGCCAAGTACGACACACTTTTTATTAATATGGTAAGCAGTCTATTCTTGTGTTGCCTCCGAAACGTCGTGATTTTTATTTATTTTACTTTTATTAATTTTAAAACATTTTTACCTACGTGACTTTACCGAAAAAACCTAAGAATATGAATCCTTGCAGTCACGAAAGCTTCAAATCTAGAATTGTGGGAGATATGTTTATTTGTTTGCGGACCAAAAGATTGCGTGAAGGAGACATGGTGCCGATCCATCTTCTTCTTATGCTCGTGAGACGTTGCAAATTGGCACCAGTTGCGCGCAGTTTCAATAAACCACAACCATTGCCCAATTACAGCCACTGGCGGAGCCGGGGGGGGGGGGGTGTATGGCACGTGCCCCCCCCCCCCCCCCCAATGATCTGATCGAAATCCCTAATTTCGATCGGATCATTGGGGTTTATTAGTAATTAATCAGCATTTTGTGACCCCCACTGCCACTGTGTAGCATATTATTACGTGCCAGGGACTCGATGAGATGATAGGATAATAGTCTGAGTCCACAATTGGCAATAAGTAACGGCAAAGCGGTTATAAGTGACTCAGAATTGTGTGCAAGTTGCGTATACAGCACACGACTTCCCTGAAGGCATCAACACCTTCAGCGAGCGCGATGGCGATCACACAACGCGGTTCGAATTCGACCATAGATCGATGTCTGCGTCATCGCCGCACACGCGTCGAATAAACAGCAAGGGACAGGTCCTCACTTACTAACAAGTCCTCACTTATTAACAACTCCTTACTTCTCTCTTGCTCTCTCTCTCTCTGTGTGTATCTCTGTGATATCTGTCTGCTTATATGTCTGTCTATATGTTTCTGGTTCTGTGTTTAATCTCTCTCTCAAATTTTGCATTCTCAGGAAGAACGTAATCAACCAGGTAGGGTGTTGACTGTTATGCTATCCGACTCTCTGTTGTATTACATTACATTTCTAAGTATACTAGATTTGTGTTTCTATTTCATTTATACCTGATGATGATTGCTTGTGTTGCATTCGAAACGTCGTATGCTAGTACTTAATTTAATTTATTATTTTATCTTTATACGTGACTTTACCGAAAGAACCAAAGAATAATTCCTTACTTACTAACAACTCCTTACTTACTAACAACTCCTTACTTACTAACAACTCCTTACTCACTAACAACTCCTTACTTACTAACAACTCCTTACTCACTAACAACTCCTTACTTACTAACAACTCCTTACTTACTAACAACTCCTTACTAACAGCTCTTTACTTACTAACAACTCTTTACTCACTAACAACTCCTTACTAACAGCTCTTTACTTACTAACAACTCCTTACTTACTAACAACTCTTTACTTACTAACAACTCCTCTATCATTTGTCATTGCTGGAGGGGTTGCCCCCCACCCCCGACCTGAAAATCCTGGCACCGCTATTGATTCCAGCTATGCATCGCCGGAAATTACTGCGGAAACTAATCAACAAAGTATGAATGTAACGTACAAGGTATAATATTAATGTATAACTTCACGCATTGCAGTCGTCACTTCGTACATTTTTTTGTCAGGATATTATGTTTTGTTTGTTAGGAATTATACTATTTTTTAAAAAAATTTTTTAAAAAGAGCAACAATGAACAGGACGACATTTGGCAAAGACGGACAACGTGACCCTGGTGACCGCAGCTCGCGCAAACGAGCCGTCTGAATTGTGGCGTCTGCGCAGTGGATGCCATCTCATGACCCCGTGGTGACCCCGTGGTGACCCCGTGGTGTCACCCAGCCAGTGGAGGTCATCTCATGACCCCGTGGTGTCACCCAGTCAGTGGAGGCCATCTCATGACCCCGTGGTGACCCCGTGGTGTCCAGTCAGTGGAGGTCATCTCATGACCTCGTGGTGACCCCGTGGTGTCCAGTCAGTGGAGGTCATCTTATGACCCCGTGGTGACCCCGTGGTGTCCAGTCAGTGGAGGTCATCTTATGACCCCGTGGTGACCCCGTGGTGTCCAGTCAGTAGTCATCTCATGACCTCGTGGTGACCTCGTGGTGTCCAGTCAGTGGAGGTCATCTCATGGCCCCGTGGTGTCCACGATCAGTGGAGGTCACCTCATGACCCCGTGGTGACCCCGTGGTGTCACACAGTCAGTGGAGGTCATCTCCTGACCCCGTGGTGACCCCGTGGTGACCCCGTGGTGTCCACAGTCAGTGGAGGTCACCTCATGACCCCGTGGTGACCCCGTGGTGTCCACAGTCAGCGGAGGTCACCTCCTGACCCCGTGGCGCCATGAGTCTCGGCCATCGGCCATCGCCGTGACGTTTCCCCCTCGCCGCAGTTCACTTGGCTTTATTTCTTCGCGGCCGAAGATACGAAACTCGAATTCCCGGCACGCTGCTCCTCGCCAGTCTCCTCGCTGCCACGGTGGCTATGAGATGTTGACCACCTCGCCTGGTATACAGGAGGTCGTGGGTTCGATCCCGACCCTGACACCTGCTGCTGTATATATGGAGTTTGCGTGTCTCTCTCTCTCTCTCATCATCATCATCACAGTGGCTAGATGTTGACGACCTCGCCTGGTGTGCGGGAGGTCGTGGGTTCGTTCCCGTGACCCTGACGATGCCTGCTGCTGTATATTTGGAGTTTGTGTCTCTCTCATAATCACGGTGGCTCGGAGATGTTGACGACCTCGCCTGGTATGCAGGAGGTCGTGGGTTTGATCCCGTGACAGTGACGATGCTTGCTGCTGTATATTTGGAGTTTGCGTCTCTCTCTCATCATCATCATCACGGTGGCTAGATGTTGACTACCTCGCCTGGTATGAAGGAGGTCGTGGGTTCGATCCCGTGACCCTGACGATGCACGCTGCTGTATTCTTGGAGTTTGCGTCTCTCTCATCATCACGGTGGCTAGGAGATGTTAACTACCTCGCCTGGTGTGCAGGAGGCCGTGGGTTCGATCCCGACCCTGACGCCTGCTGCTGTGTATTTGGAATTTGCGTCTCTCTCTCATCATCATCACGGTGGCTAGGAGATGTTAACTACCTCGCGTGGTATGCAGGAGGTCGTGGGTTTGATCCCGTGACAGTGACGATGCTTGCTGCTGTATATTTGGAGTTTGCGTCTCTCTCTCATCATCATCGTCACGGTGGCTAGGAGATGTTGACTACCTCGCCTGGTATGCAGGAGGTCGTGGGTTCGATCCTGACCCTGACGCCTGCTCCTATATATTTGGAGTTTGCGTGTCTCTCTCTCTCATCATCATCATCACGGTGGCTAGGAGATGTTGACTACCTCGCCTGGTGTGCGGGAGGTCGTGGGTTCGATCCCGACCCTGACGATGCCTGCTGCTGTATATTTGGAGTTTGCGTCTCTCTCTCATCATCACGGTGGCTAGATGTTGACTACCTCGCCTGGTATGCAGGAGATCGTGGATCAGATCCCGACCCTGACGATGCCTGCTGCTGTATATTTGGAGTTTGCATCTCTCTCTCATCATCATCACGGTGGCGAGATGTTGACTACCTCGTGTGGTATGCAGGAGGTCGTGGGTTCGATCCCGTGACCCTGATGCCTGCTGCTGCATATTTGGAAGTTTGCGTGACTCTCTCTCTCCCCGTGGTCGTGTAGATTTTTCTCCGGGTCCCCACGGGTTTTACCTCCACACTCAACTCACACGTTTACATGATGATAAGCCACTTCGTTGAGCAATAATTTTGGGCCAGGCACCTTCTGAAAAATAGCTATATAGCTCAGTGGGCCTTGCCTGGTAAAATAAAAAAAATTGTATAATAATTTATAGTTAAATTTCGATTTAAAGCGTTCGTGACTGCAGGGATTCATCTTCTTGGTTCTATCGGTAAAGTCACGTAGAAGGGAAGTAACAAAATAATAAAAATATTTTTATTATGTTTTATTTTTATTATTGTATTACTTCCCTTCTACGTGACTTATTATGTTTTATTTTTATTATTTTATTACTTCCCTTCTACGTGACTTTACCGAAAGAACCAATAAGATGAAGTTTATAGTTAGTTTTGTTTAAGTTCGTTTAGCCGGCTTACTAGGATCGGGCAAACCGATGCGTCTCTACGGGTTCTCTCTGTATCCCGATGCAACTCTACGAGTCTCTATGCATTCATCTCTGTATCTATATGCAACTCTACGAGTCTCTATGCATTCATCTCTGTATCTATATGCAACTCTACGAGTCTCTGTGCTAGTCGAGTTTCGTCGAGCCAGCTGGCGAGGATTGGGGCAAAGCTCCATCGCCGCGCGTTGTCCTCCTGCGTGCCATCACCTCCCCGTGTCTCTCACCACCCCCCCCCCTCCCGTCGCTCTCTGCCTCACCCCCCCCCCTCCCGTCGCTCTCTGCAGGTTCAAGCGACGGCGGTTCACGCAGCAGATGAGCCAAGCGCCCGGTGAACTTCCCGGCAGCGGCAAGCAGCGACTCGTCGCTCTGGACCCCGCTTAGACAGCGAGGCGGGCGGGCGGAGAGGAGCAGAGGTCGCCAACGGGTTTTGATTCCTTACCCGTACCCGGCCGCACCAGGGTCGCAAACGGGTACCCGTACGGGTAGGGTAGATGGGTATTGGGTACCTGATTGCGACCTCTGGGATGAAGCCACGTTGCAGGCGCGGGTGGGTTGATTCTAGGAACTTGAATTGTGAGAAGAGACAAGACGTTGGGAAATGAGTGACAAACGGTGACTCACGGCCTTCTCACTCATTGGTTGGGGTGTCACGTGCTGCTACCCGTACCCGGCCGCACCAGGGTCGCAAACGGGGTACCTGTACCCGGCCGGGTACGGGTATCGGGTACCCGGTTGCGACCTCTGGACAGGAGGGAACCCATCACGAACGAACACAACCGCGACGATTCGCACGAAGATTCTCGTCGGGTCCGCACGGTCCTTCTTGGAACAGAACGCTTCCACGACGGGGGAGAGAGGGCGCGAGGCTGGAGGGGGGGGGGGGGTGTGGGGGGGTGTGGGGGGTGTGGGGTGGGCATTGTCGCACCCCCCCTCCACCCCGCCAGGTAGGGCTCCCGTCGACACGGCACCGCAGGTCCACTGCTTCACCTCTTCGCGGTCACGATTTGTTATTTCAGCAGGCGGGTGGCCTCCCCCCCCCTCCCCCGTCCCACATTGAGCCGAGCAGCTCCGTTGCGGGGATGACCGGTGGGCCAAGGACACGGTGGGGGGGGGGGGGGGTGGGCGGCTAGAGGACATCGCAGGGTGGCGGGGAACGTGACAAACCAAAGCGCAGCAGCAGCAGCAGCACGGACAGCTTAATCATTGACGGGGAAGACCCCCGGCGCCAGGACTTTGCCGCAGCTCGATCTCGCCTTCAGTTCACCTTCGCGAAAGCACGCCAAGGTGAACCGAAGGCGAGCTCGTGAAAGTGCCGAGGGGTGGGTGGGAGGGCGCCCGTGGACAGACGCCACCACCACCACCGCCACCGCCACCACCACCACCGCCACCAACACCACCGCCGCCGCCGCCGCGACCACCACCGCGACCACCACCGCCAGCACCGCCACCGCCACCACCACCACCACCACCGCCACCAACACCGTGACCGCCACCAACACCGTGACCGGGGTCCGACTTTGCAGACCGGGTGCACGGAGGACCGGGGTGGAACCAGGTGGGATTCTCCCATCTCACGCCAACAGGAGGCAAGCCCGATCATCGTCATGGACCTTACAGACTCTACCCCCCCGCCCCCCCCCCCCCCCCCCCCCCCACTGCTCACCGTTACTCCGCTGTGGGGGGCAGCGGTGCAAGCCGAGCAGCAACTCCACTGAACCAGAAAGTCAAAAACAAAAACCTTTCAGCCAACGGACGGACCGGACATTCCGCTCGCTGCGAGTCAAGGCACGCCACGGGGGGGGGGGGGGCTGTAAACCAACACTTTCTCGGCCCAGCGAACGCTCCACCCCCCACGGGAGCCGTTGTTTTCTTTGGAACGCACGTCGCTCTCAAACCGGTGGCTTGCTCGGAGGGGGGGGGGGGGGGGCTCACACATTTCTTGCGAGCCGTTGACTTTCGCAGATGTCGTCGCGTGACAAAAATGCACCCCCCTCCCCTCCCTACTCCCCTCGCTTTATTCCCCGCCTCGCATTCACGCTCCCCCCGCCGACACCACAACCCTCATCGCCAAGCCAGATTGCGTAAGCGCGGTAGCGGAAGGTCCGTTAACTTTATTTTGCACGGTCACGTTTGTGAAACGTCGAAGCGAAATATTTAATAAAAGCTATTTTTTAAGAGGACACCTTTTGCTCTTTTTGACCGAATGAATTAACAAACAGGACCCTGCGGGGTGGGCTGGTAGGAACGAATAACCAAAGAATATAAACATAATGTATTATTACACTTGTTTAGCCAGGAAAGCCTCACTGAGTCTAAAGGTTTTTGTAGGGTCCTGCCAAGTGTTTGCAGTAGGGGGCGATGTTGCTACACCTAATCGGACGATATGAAGGGAGAGTTTGAGGCCTAGTTCTAGGCTTTAGGCCTAGCTGTAGGCTTTAGGCCGCTGTGAGTTAATTTTTAATTTAAATGTTTTAATTAAAAGCTATCTCAGGGAATTATAAGGGAATGTTACACTTGTTTAGCCAGGAAAGCGTCACAGTCTAAAGGTTTTTGTAGGGTCCTGCCAAGTGTTTGCAGTAGGGGGCGATGTTGCTACACGGACGGACGATATAATCTATTGTAGGCTGGTTCACTTCGTTCCTACCAGTAAATAACGACGGGTGCCCGAACCCACGTTCAAGTCGCACCGTCTCAGCAGCGTCCAGCGAAGATGTTAACTACCTCGCCTGCGATACAGGAGGTCGTGGGCACGACTCCGACGCCTGCTGGACATTTGGAGTTTGCGTGCCTCTCTTCCCGTGGATTTTTCCTCTGGGTTCTCCGGGTTTTCCCTCCACGTCAAGAACCAACGTGCAGGGTCCCCCATTAAAAAGGCCACCGGTACAACTTTCCACATACGCCACTTCTCGTTGACCTATCATGTTATGGCCAAGTTCAACCACGTAGGCCTTTCGTCACCAATATTAAGCTTAAGGTTTTTCTGGGTGAGATCTCGTACATAGAAATGTCGTTAAAACTCCGCCATCCCTTAAACAAGACGTGCCAAGTGGCCAGGTCGCTTCTGAAAACAGCTCGGTGGACTTTACCGGGTAAAAGCAAATTTTGGTTGAATACTTTTCACAGAGGTTGGTGGTTGAGCACGCACCGGCCGCCCTGGTGAATACTGCCGGGCGCACGAGCCAGCGAATGAGAGCTGCGCGGACTGCGTCCGCTTGCCGGCGTGGATGTTGAGGAGCTCCCCGTGGAGTCGGTGCCCAAGGGGACCGGGTTGGCTACGGTGTCGTGCCGTGTGACAGAGGTCGCAAACGGGTTTTGATTCCTTACCCGTACCCGGCCGCACCAGGGTCACAAACGGGTACCCGTACCCGGCCGTACCCGTACCCGTACCCGGCCGGGTATCGGGTAGGGTACGGGTATCGGGTACCTGATTGCGACCTCTGGGATGAAGCCATGTTGCAGGCGCGGGTGGGTTGATTCTAGGAACTTGAATTGTGAGAAGAGACAAGACGTTGGGAAATGAGTGACAAACGGTGACTCACCAGTGACTCACGGCCTACCCGTACCCGGCCGCACCAGGGTCGCAAACGGGTACCCGTACCCGGCCGGGTAGGGGTAGCCGGGTATCGGGTAGGGTACGGGTACCCGGTTGCGACCTCTGCTGTGTGGGGGTGCTCAAGGCTTGCATGGGGAATACCAAAAAGCTGGATGTAAAAGTTTTAGTTGGGTATTAATTGCTCACAACACACACACTTTTCAAAGGAGGCATTTTTTATTTTAAAGACTTTTTTCGTAAACATATACGAACGACTGTACAACATTCTAGCGAGTGTTAAGAGAATATGGATACTAAAAATTGTTCACCTTGTAAATGTGATGAGGTTTTCTCACCAAACCCATTCAACAGACAAGCGGGCAATTCTGTAAATCTTTTTAAAATGTTCTCTTATTTGTCTTTCCCTCCCAACTTCGTTGCTGGCATGTCAATATCAGCTTGCTTTAATACTGCGCTAACCACATCTCATGAAGGTGAAACGACATTTTATAACAAAGACATTTTTTAAAGAATACCCTTTCATTCATTCACTTATTGGCCAGCTGGCGAACATTAGGCCAACCAAGCTCCCCAATTTTTTCGTCTCAATTTTATCCCAAATAAACTTAAAATTTTTCATCAGCTAAGGCCCGCTGAGCCATGTAGCTCTTTTGCAGAAGCGACCGGGCCACAGATGACCGCCCAACCAAGTGGGCTCATCATCATCACCACGTCGAAATTTACAGCAGCCAAATATTCTAAACGCGTGATGTCGATTCTAAAATGTCAAAGGGAGAAACCGGAGGACACGGAGAAAAATCCACACGATCACGGGGAGAGACAACATGCAAACTCCAAATATACAGCAGGCGTCAAGGGTTGGAATCGAACCCACGCCCTCCTGCATATCAGGCGAGGGAGACGACACCTCATAGCCACCGTGGGGGTGTAGGGTGAGGGGCAACCCCGAAACACACTGATGTGCGGTCGCCGTTTGCCACGTGACGGTTAAATTAAATTCACAGAGGTGAAAGTTGAGCCGAATGCAACGCCACGGTTATTCTGTACGGTCCCGTTGGTGACTTGGGGCCGAGACCGACTCTTGATGAGGAAGCCACTTGGGGGAGCGATGCACTTTTAAATCGAAATTGAGAAATCGTTTCTTGACAACTGCTTTTGTTCCATTCGTTGACTTGTCCCGGCACCTCCTGAATAACACGGTTGGCTACGCACGGTGCGAAAGAAGTTCAGCTCGCTGACTCAGCCCCGGTTTCATCACAGCTCAACCTATGAAAGTTTTCCAGGTTCTCTACGTCAACCCGAGCCGAGGGGTCTCTGTGCGTCATTTAGTGGCATTCAGGCCAAGAACATCGCCTTGTTAGCCTTGAGAACGCGTACGCGTCAACCCACACGGTTGAGCCCGTATTCTTGTACAGAGAAATTGAGTTTTCAGGTCCATACGCAGGATCTCAGCGGTGCCGCTCTCACAGTGTGTTGTCCTCCGAGCAAACTCAACGTGCGAGAAAATTTACACTTGGCTTAGCAAAGTAACCGCGCGGTACAAATGACCAAACACTTAATAATAAAATGCATAGGGAGCTTTAGAAAGGCAGTCCTATGGCTTTCACCCATTACCTCTGAACTATCCATTGTCTACCCAAAATTATGCCCCAATACCCCGCCATTCGCCACTAAGTGACGGTGACGTCACCGTGGCGCCGGGTGCCAGGCCAGGTGCACTTTGAGGCAACGTGAAGTATCAAAGGCTCGCTGACAGGAGGTCTCAGGACAGACCCAGGTGCCATGGCTGACTGAGATGACTGGCTGATGCACCAACTGTACCCTCCACTGTGCCAACTTGCTGCATTTTAGCCGCCCGGCGCTCCGCTCGTTGTTGTGAGCGTCGCTCCTCCGCCCTCCGTTGCTGTTGGAGGGCTACTGCCTCCAACTGCCCAGCAGCGTCCTTCACGAGCCTCCTCCACAGAGGCCGATCTTGACACCGCTGGTACCAGTCGTCGGCAAGTCCACTCAGCTCCACGTCCTCCTGTACCGCATCAGCTCCATCTCTTCTCCAGACCATGTCGTGCCCGTTTAGCCCCCTCTATGCGGCCTAACAGAAGCTGATTGGGCATGCGGTAGCTGGGCATGCGGGCTACATGACACAGCCAACGAAGCCTTTCCTGCCGGAGGAGCTCACTGATGGGAATATTTACACATCTTTCAAGGATTTGTGAGCTCCCCACACAATCCAGCCTGGTTAAAGCCAGGATGGATCGTAGACATGCCAGCCAGAATGTTTCTAACTGGCGCATATGTTACGTTAGAGGGGTCCACGTTTCACAAGCGTAGAGAAGGGAGGGCATGACAGTGGCCGAGAACACCTGAAGCTTTGTGCGGAGCGACAGGCCAGGTAGCTTCCACAAAGCGTTGCGCAGCCGGTGATAAGATAATGCCGCCCGACTGATTCGGAGTGAGACCTCTGCTGTCAAACCGGAGCCGGTCATAAGCACACGGGGATTCTCCACTCTCTCCACAACTGCTCCATCACCAATGGAGAGATGAGGGAGTGGAGTGTTTGGTGGCACAAAATATCCAGGCAAGTGCTTAGTTTTGGAACTGGCACACTCCAGGTTCAGCAACAGCGTCTCCAACTCCTCCTCTGAGTGAGCAGCAATCACCAGATCATCAGCACACATCACGTGGTTGACCAATAGGGGAGCCATCCCTCGACCGCACCCGGGCATCGATCAGTCTAGCCGTTGTATCTGCACCGGATGGAAATTCCAACGCCCCAACTTAACCACACACCCCAGTGGCATTTAAAGCAATGCTCGACGCGTCTAAACCGTCTTTAGCAACATTGCAAACTGCCTACCCTGTCAAGTACACTGCCGGCGAATGACAAAACGCAGGAAGAGGCAGCGTCCCCGCCGCGTCTCCTGGTGTTGCGCGTGAACACAAAACACCCGAGCCCTTGGATGAAAAAAAAAAACCCACCAAAACGGCTGCGGTGTTCAGGATGTAGTCTCTACCGCGGCGTGTGCAGTCACCGTATTCCACCGCCCCCCCCACCCCCCCCACATTAAAACAACAGCGGCGTCGTTCCATAATTTTAACGACGACACATCAGCTTCAGATTTATTTGCCCGCAAAAACCTCGCTGCTGGGTGTGTCTCTCTCTCTCTCTCCAGGCTCTGGCTTTCTCCGGAGGCTCTCCCCCTCCCTTGCTCACGGCGTGCCGTGCGGGGGGGGGCGATGTTCATGTGCGTTACCCCCCCCGCTCACTCTCCCGCCCCTTACCCCCCCATCGTGGCTTCATTTGCGGTGGGGACTTTCCCCGATTCGAACAAATATCTGGAGCGTGACGACGCCGGCACACAACGGCCCAACCACTCTCTCGTACGCGAACGACGTCACCAAGGGATCTTTAACACTCCCCTCGCCCCCCCCCCCCCCCCCCGAAGTGTACAGTGCCCGGCATTCTTCCGGTTAATACAAAGATCCCCCGTATAGCCTGAACTGACTGTGGGGCAAGTGCTGTTAGCGAGTAGCATCTGTGAATGTCGGCACGGCACACGAGGGGGGAGGGGGGGTGGCCAAAACCATGCCAGGCCGCCTTTGTCTCCCCCAGCGGCGAAGTTTACAACGTGCCAGGTACTAATTTCAGGCTGGGTCGACTTAGGGGAGGCCCATGACCGGTTCGGATGATTGTCACCGTTGGTGTTGGCCGTGAGCGGGAATCAAACTCGGCACGCCGGGTTCACAGCGCAGCTTTGCTAACCGTTACACTACCGCTCCCCACACACACAAGCGCACACTCACCGCGGCATTAACCGGGGCAGGCCGCGTGGTTGGAGCCGCTTCGTAACCCGGCAACCACCACCACCACCGCCGCCGCCGCCGCATTTTGCCCAGCGTCCACTCTGCAGTCTCTCCCGCTTCCCCGGGACGTACTAAATTCCGGGGAGCTCCGTTGTTCAAAGCGCATTCGCGTTAAAAGACGACTCCCGTAGAGTAATTGTTGGGGTGCGTCTCGCTCTTCCGGGAGGAGCCCCGTGAGAGGGAGGGGGTGGTGGTGGTACCGCCCCCTAGTTGGGACCTTTCCCTTCCTCTTCGTCGGAGGAGTCTCCGTACTGAATTAAATACTTGAGCATCTCGTCAGACTTCATCGCCTTCTTTGGTGGACTCGAGCTGCTGTACCCTTCTTTGAGAGAGGAATATACGGCAACAAACACAACAACACAACCCACCCACAAAGACCACAACACAACAAACCCAAAAGCCCACAACACAATCAACCCACCCACCAACCAACCCACCCACCAAACCCACCCACCAACCAACCCACCCACAACACAATAAACCCACCCACCAACCAACCCACCCACCCACCAAACCCACAACACAACCAACCCACCCACCAAACCCACAACACAACCAACCCACCCACCCACCAAACCCATAACACAACCAACCCACCCACCAAACCCATAACACAACCACCCACCACACAAACCAACCAACCACCCACCAACCCACCCACCCACCAAGCCAACCCACCCACCAACCCAACCCACCCACCAAGCCAACCCACCCACCAAGCCAACCCACCCACCAAGCCAACCCACCCGACATCACAAACCAAGACGAGAGAGAGAGAGAGCGAGCGAGAGAATGTCAGATAAGTCGGAGAGCGAAGGACATTTGGAGCAGCAGGAGGAAGGGAGGGAGGAAGGGAATACTTTCCAGGGTGATAGTTCGAGGGTGAGCGTCCAGGCGGCGGACGCGTTGGAGGAGAGGACGACCCGTGGCGGACGGGACAGGCGCGGCGAGGCAGGACCACGGGACATGTGACAGGGGGGACACGGGGACAACATTAGCGTCACCTCCACAGCGGTGACGTGTTAATAGAAACACTCACAATGTATATACACATCAGCGAATTCAGATTTTTGTAATCTGTAATCTTTACGTAATGTTTCCTGCGATTGCGTAAAACGACACGTACGGCCCCCCTGATGCCAATCCACTGCTGGATGAGTGCGTCTCAGTGTTGCGTGGGTCGTGGGGGGGTTTAATCGACCGTACACGTCACCACTTTCGCTCGGCGAAGGCAAGCGCGAGAGAAGGATGCTAAACGACGACCTGTAAACAAAGCCCGCCCACTGCACAGCGTTCGCTCGCTCTCAAATAATCAGATTATTCACCCCGGAGGAATCCGATAAGCTATAAAGCTCTTTTCGATTTAAAGCTTCTTTCGTGACTGCAGGGATTCATCTTCTTGGTTCTTTCGGTAAAGTCACGTAGAAGGGAAATAATGAAATAATAAAAATAAAACATAATAAAATAATTCTCACGACGTTTCGGCCACAACGCAAGACGCTGTCTTTCCGACAGACCTGTTCTTCACCCGAGGACGGCTGCTTGCGTTGTGGCCGAAACGTCGTGAGAATGATTTAATTATGTATTATTTTTATTATTTCATTATTTCCCTTCTACGTGACTTTACCGAAAGAACCAAGAAGATATAAAGCTCTTTGTTTCACACATTCGGTAAAAGTGCGGCTCGGGGAAGAGGAGGAACCGCCGCGTCGACATTTACAGCAGCTGGCCAATTTCTGCGGTCCTCAACATATTAAGATGCCTTCAGCCAATGAATGAGTGTTTGCACGTGGAAGGAGACCAGAGGACCCGGGAAAGAACCCCTGCGTTCCAGAGGGCAACGCTATCCCACACAGGTGGAACGGATGGAGGTTAGTCCACGTTGTCCCTGTACCGCCGCTGCCTTATCCTGGCCGAGCCAGGGTACACAACGGCTCCCCCTCCCCTCCTCAACAGCCACGGGAAGGGACTTTCACAGCATCTGCGTGCGATCCATAAACCCCCTAGTTAGCTCGACACCGCTGGATTAAAGTCCACTCATAGAACCGCCATCTCCGCCAGGCAAATATAATTGGAGTGAGGGGGGGGGGACGTGGACACCGAAAAGATCTCTTCCAGTCGGCGAACGTCGCCATTTCCGATGCGGCCGTAACGTAGCCGGAGCGTCGGAGCAATCGTCTTGGCATCGTGGGGTTGACGCGGTGGCTCGGAGATGTTGATTACCTCACCTGGTATACAGGAGGTCGTGGGTTTGATCCCGATCCTGACACCTGCTGCTGCATATTTGGAGTTTGCGTGTCTCTCTATCATCATAATGGTGGCTATGAGATGTTAACTACCTCGCCTGATCTACAGGAGGTCGTGGGTTTGATCCCGATCCTGATGCCTGCTGCTGTATATTTGGAGTTTGCGTGTCTCTCTCTCATCATCATCATTGTGGCTGAGATGTTAACTACCTCGCCTGGTCTACAGTAGGTTTTGGGTTCGATCCCGATCCTGACGCCTGCTGTATATTTGGAGTTTGCGGTGTCGCTCTCTCATCATCATCACGGTGGCTCGAAAATGTTAACTACCTCGCCTGCTGCTCTAGATTTGGAGTTTGCGTGTCTCTATCTGTCTCTCCCCGTGGATTTTTCTCCAGGTTCTCCGATTATCCCCTCCACATTTAGAATCATCGTGCGTTTCATTTGGCTGCTGCAAATGTCGACGCGATGACACGCCGCTTTGTCGAGCTCTCATTTGTAATAGTCAGGTCGTTTCTGAAAAAGAGTGTTTGTGAAGAATTGTAATAGACCCCATTAACAAAGCCCGCGGCCCGCCATCGCGCGCACGGCTCCCGTGCTCGCAACCACCCGGCGTGTCGAGTGCGCGCGCGCTCCCCCCGCACCTGCGGGCGCCGTCGAGGGGGCGGAGGAGGGTGGCGATGGCGGCATCCGGCCCTTGTCCCGGTCCGCGGCGCGGCTCACGACGAACGTCGCCGACAGCGGTGGCGGCGGTGGCATCAGCTCACTGTCGCCACGACAACCACGACGAGAACGACAACGGGACAGAAGCCAGGATCGCGCGGACGCTCACCAACTCAGACCCCGTGCCTCTGCCCTGTCCTCCCCCCCCCCGAGCACCTCCGATTAGCACGGTTGACGACGTACGGTGAGTAAGGAGTTCAACGTGTGTACATACGGTTTAACAAAGTAGCCTTCGCGACCAATATCATTAATAATAAGATTTTTTTTTTGGATTAGATCGCGTAAATATAAACCGCCACCACCCACAGATACAAGAACAATTGGCTTGCATAATGCACATGCATAATGCTGGTTGTAATTACTGGCGAAACGTCGCACTCAGATAGTAAATGTTGTGGCTTGGCTCTCCAACACACCGGTGTGCTGTACTAGTACACTACACTATACACTACACTATACACTAGTGCTGTACTAGTATACTACACTATACACTACACTATACACTACACTACACACTAGTGCTGTACTAGTGACGAATTGGCATATTCTGTGTACGTGACAACCCTTACTAGTTGGCGGTGTCGGGTGGTGGCGGGTTTAACGAGACATTTATATATTTACGTGATTAACCCAACAAAAAGAAAACCTCTATTATGTACATACTGCCCCAACAGCCTCCCCTGCTGCATTGTACAGGGTGCTTCAAATTTGTCTTAACAAGCGGAGACTCGTTCACTTTATGAAGCTATTAACATACATTTGTCATCATGTTAGTGAATTATCTGGGTTTTTTTTCCATTAAAAAACGATAGTCCCATGTAAGTACCAACATTTTTTTTTAAGCGCCCTCTCTAACCCCGCTGGAGCGGCGAGGGTTGGGCGAGTCGACGACCGGCGAGCGTGAAAGTCGGGCGAGCGGTAAACAGCCGTGAGCGACAACAATTCACGGCGGGCTAGCGGCGTTTGTTTCGTCACCTGTCACCAGAGCGTGCGTCAGCACCTCCGCTGCGAGTGGCGAGGCTTGAGGCGGCCATCCCGGCTGCACTCTGCGAGGAGCCTGCACTCGAGTGAGATAAGTGAATGGGGCCATGCTACAAACACAGCGGAAGGGAAAGCAGCAAGTCAGTGCCGTCACACACCCACGCGCGTTGCTTATCTCACCGCCGCCCGGCGGCAAAACCACCGCCGGCAACACCAACGCCGGCAACACCACCGCCGCATTGCTCACGAAAGGGCTGTGTGAGGGCACAGTCGTTAACGGCCACACCGCTAACCTCCGCAAGTCGGCGTGCGTGCCCTCGGGCGTGGCGTGGTGTTGCTTTTTCTGATCGTTCGGGTAATTTTGTTGCGTGCGTTTGCCCTTCCCCTTCAGCATTGTGGCCTGCCGCTGCTGCTGCTGTGAGCACACGTACGTTATGAACGTGCTCGCCCCCCGCCACAGAAATGTGGAATTTCCTCAACTGGCTCAAGTGCTGTAAACAGGAGAGGAGTAGGGGGCTTCCGTTGCTCTGTTGTAGCGGGAACGCGGGCAGAGACACGAGACTCAGGGTGGCGACTCGCCACGCACCTCAGCCAGGTTGCGACAGCTTCTCCCATGCGCCATAATCATTTCAGCAAACGACGTCGGCTCTTGAAAAAGGGACGCTGGGCACGTCTGCTGAACTTCTTTCGCACCAAACGTAGCCAACCGTGCTAATCGGACGTGCAGTGTTGAGTTTGTGGGCAGTGTGAGTCTATGGGCAGTGTTGAGTCCATGGGTAGTGTTGAGTCCATGGGCAGTGTTGAGTCTATGGGCAGTGTTGAGTCTGTGGGCAGTGTTGAGTCTATGGGCAGTGTTGAGTCTATGGGCAGTGTTGAGTTTGTGGGCAGTGTGAGTCTATGGGCAGTGTTGAGTCTATGGGCAGTGTTGAGTCTATGGGCAGTGTTGAGTCTATGGGCAGTGTTGAGTCTATGGGCAGTGTTGAGTCTGTGGGCAGTGTTGAGTCTATGGGTAGTGTTGAGTCTATGGGCAGTGTTGAGTCTGTGGGCAGTGTTGAGTCTATGGGCAGTGTTGAGTCTATGGGTAGTGTTGAGTCTACGGGTAGTGTTGAGTCTATGGGCAGTGTTGAGTTGATGGGCAGTGTTGAGTTTATGGGAAGTGTTGAGTCTATGGGCAGTGTTGAGTCTATGGGCAGTGTTGAGTCTATGGGTAGTGTTGAGTCTATGGGTAGTGTTAGTCTATGGGCAGTGTTGAGTTGATGGGTAGTGTTGAGTTGAGGGGCAGTGTTAGTCTATGGAAAGTGTTGAGTTGATGAGTAGTGTTGAGTTGAGGGGCATTGTTGAGTCTATGGGTAGTGCTGAGTTGAGGGGTAGTGTTGAGTCTATGGGCAGTGTTGAGTCTACGGGCAGTGTTGAGTCTATGGGCAGTGTTGAGTCTATGGGAAGTGTTGAGTCTATGGGCAGTGTTGAGTCTATGGGTAGTGTTGAGTCTATGGTCAGTGGAGTCTATGGGTAGTGTTGAGTTGAGGGGTAGTGTTGAGTCTATGGGCAGTGTTGAGTCTATGGGTAGTGTTGAGTCTATGGGCAGCGTTGAGTCTATGGGCAGTGTTGAGTCTATGGGAAGTGTTGAGTCTATGGGCAGTGTTGAGTCTATGGGTAGTGTTGAGTCTATGGGAAGTGTTGAGTCTTGGGTAGTGTTGAGTCTATGAGCAGTGTTGAGTCTATGGGTAGTGTTGAGTCTATGGGTAGTGTTAAGTCTATGGGTAGTGTTGAGTCTATGGGCAGTGTTGAATCTATGGGAAGTGTTGAGTCTATGGGCAGTGTTGAGTCTATGGGTAGTGTTGAGTCTATGGGAAGTGTTGAGTCTTGGGTAGTGTTGAGTCTATGGGTAGTGTTGAGTCTATGGGTAGTGTTGAGTCT
This sequence comes from Lethenteron reissneri, assembly GCF_015708825.2. Taxonomy (NCBI): domain Eukaryota; kingdom Metazoa; phylum Chordata; class Hyperoartia; order Petromyzontiformes; family Petromyzontidae; genus Lethenteron; species Lethenteron reissneri. The sequence goes on along the minus strand of NW_026890760.1, from coordinate 23,024 downwards.
TGGGTAGTGTTGAGTCTATGGGTAGTGTTGAGTCTATGGGTAGTGTTGAGTCTATGGGTAGTGTTGAGTCTTGGGTAGTGTTGAGTCTAGGGGCATTGTTGAGTCTATGGGTAGTGTTGAGTCTATGGGAAGTGTTGAGTCTTGGGTAGTGTTGAGTCTATGGGTAGTGTTGAGTCTATGGGTAGTGTTGAGTCTTGGGTAGTGTTGAGTCTAGGGGCATTGTTGAGTCTATGGGCAGCGTTGAGTTGAGGGGTAGTGTTGAGTCTAGGGGCATTGTTGAGTCTATGGGTAGTGTTGAGTTGAGGGGTAGTGTTCATCTATGGGTAGAGTCTACGGGGAGTGTTTGATGGGCAGTAAGTGCTTTATACTGAACCTCTTTCGCACTGTACATAGCGAGCACCCCCCCCCCCCACACGAATGGAATCCAAACCACCGATGCCGCCTCCAAACGTGAAATCTATTTGCAGGCGGCTGCGTTCAGCGCTCGTCAGGGAGAGAAAAGCGCGGCGAGACCCGCGACGGAGACTCGTACTCACCGGAGAAAGTGCGTCTACGACGATAAAACACATTACGTCGGAGACCTTGATGCTGCGGCTGCTGCTACGTGAGCAGCGGCGCGCACAAGCAACAAATAAACTCGCTCGTCAACCGTGTGAGACCGTACGTAGCAAAACGTGCCGACCGGAGGAGCGGGATTAGAACCGTTTGGCCTTAAAAAGGCAAAGTAAGTAACAGGCGACGTTTCAGGCAATGGACCTTCTTGGGAGCACGTGCTATGCGCTTGCTATGCAGCAAGGCCCTTGCCCCGAGTGTTGACGACCACAAGTTTCTAAAAAAAAAAATTCTAATGGGGTTTTACTTATCATAATATAATCCAAAAGCCACTTTTGTTATTTTACGTTCGTATTATTTGTTTCATCATGTATATTTTATATATGTTTTTGTTACTTTCAAGGCAGTGTTATTGCCGAATGTAGAGTCGTTGTTACTCTCGACAGCGATAGCGACATCACGCGTACAATCGTGGCAACACAGAAGCAGCACTGGTTGATTTCAGCTGCCGCAAAGACAAAAAATATCCCCACCCTCCCGACAGCCGACACAGACTCTAGGAGCAAGTGCTGTTAGTGAGCGCCTATTAAAGTTGGCACGATGGGGGGGGGGGGGGGGGGGGGGCGGTGTAGACAACACCTCGCCCGGCTGCCTTTGTCTCCCCGGTGTTGATGTCTTACACAACAGACCACGTACCTTTTTAAGGCTGAGTCGAACTAGGGGAAGCCCAGGAGAGATTTGGATAATTGTTATAATAGCTGTGCAATCAACTCCAGATTTACAACGCAATGCGCTAACAACTACACTACCGCTCCACCCACCTCGCCACAACACACTCTCAGTCGTATAAAGATCCCCCATATAATCTTTAACAGACTGTTGGCGCAAGCGCTATTAGCGAGCACCTACGAAGGCTGGTACAGCAGACGAGGGGGTGGGTGGCCAGCACCAGGTTACTCATTTGATGCCGAGTCGACCTAAGGGAGGCCCAGAACCACAACAGGCAAAAACTCTGAATGCAGGTTTCTAAACGTGGAGGGAAAAGCCGGAGGACCCGGAGAAAAATCCACGCCACCACGGGGAGAACACGCAAACTCCAAATATATAGGCTTCAGGGTCGGGATTGAACCCACAACCTCCTGTGTATACAAGGCGAGGCAGTTAAGATCTTGCCAACGCGGTACACATAGCACCAGGAACTCATTTGGATGTATATATGTTGAGCTTCTTTTGCACCGTACGTAGCCACCCATGCTAATCGGACCTTGGGGAGGCCCAGGACCGGTTCAGATAATCATCACTGGTGTTGAACTTGAGCGGGAATCAAACTCGGCTCGCCGGCTTCGTAGCTCAGTGCATCAACCGCTGGGCCACCGCTCCCCCCCCACACATTCGCACAAGCACAGGCAACACGCACTCAAGAGCCACACACTCTGCAGCAACACCGCGTGTCCCACATCGCAGGATGCACTCACACAGCGGGGTTTCCGATCCATGCAGGAGAGAAGAGCCGGGGCAATTCATCGATTAGTCAAATAAAAAGTAACAAAAAAAGGTCACTCCCCCACACATCCTGCCTTGCAAAGGCAGGGAACACCCCTATAAGCCACATCCACCGCCCATCACCTCCCGTCAAGCGGCACATGGGAACAGAGGTGAGACGGTCTTCTTACCTTCCCTCCCCCCCTCCCACCCGCCTATTTTGGCAGCGACACGACCAAGCGGGAGAACGACCGAGGTTCAAATGAAGCGGCTGCCCTGGCTAATACTGCAGCGCTGGCGTACTAACAATAATGTGCCTTTCGCTTCAGAGAACGTTAAAGACCCCGTGACGTCATTCACGAGAGCGGCAACATTTGCGTGCCGGCGTGACGGTCCAATTTTGAAAGAAAAAAAAAAAATCGAATCGCACCGCTAATGACCAAAAACTTGGCAGGACACTGCTGAACAAAGCGTCACTGACAATCAGGGAGGCTTTCCCGGATAAACCAGGCGTCATAGTCGTACTAATAGTAACAAAATAATAATAATAACGATGATGACGACAGTCCTGTGCCCTTGCTGTGGAGAACTGAGCGGGTGGCGCGATGTGGCTAGTTACCTGGTATCCAAGCAGCCTGGACGGGTCGGCCTTGTCAAGCTCTTCCACAAAGCGCCGCTTGCTAGCTGCCACCGTCGCAGCTGGCTGCTGCTGCGTCTGCTGCGCCTGCTGCTGCTGTGGCTGCTGCTGCTGGAACACAGGGATTGGAGAACATATACTCTTAGTCACGTAGGTAACAAAAATGAAATAAAAACTAATAAAAATAAAATAAAAATCACGACGTTTCAGAGGCAACACAAGTCTCCGTCATCAGGTGCGACCGTCACAGCCAGATTTGCTGCAGCAAATAATTTTTTACTGTAGTGCGCACACTACAGTAAAAACATTTTTTGCTGTGGTTGTCCCCACCTGATGACGGAAGCTTGCGTTGCCTCCGAAACGTCGTGATTTAGTTTATTTATTTTTTCACCTACGTGCGTGACTTTACCGAAAGAACCAGAGAATATAAACCCTATTTATAAAAAAATTAGTTTTTTTTTATTTTACCAGCCAAGACCCACCGAGCTATACAGCCACCAATGATAGCGAATCGGAGTGGCTCATCACGTGGAAATTTATAGCAGCCGAATACTCTAAAACGCGTGTTTCTAAACGTGGAGAGCAAAACCGGAGGACCCGGAGAAAAATACACGCGACCACAGAGAAAACACCCAAACTCCAAATATACAGCAGCAGGCGTCAGGGGTCGGGATCGAACCTACCACCTCCTGTACCACCAGGCGAGGCAGATAACATCCATTCTACACAACAAAGACTCATTTCCTGGCAGCGATTTCAGCCGCACCACCTCTACATAACAAAAAGGCTCAGTCCCTTTTACACGCACCTTTACATCATCAGCACCTAGTTTACACAACAAAGGCTCATTCCTAACAGTGTGCTTCAGCCGCACCGAACCTCACAAAAATAATATCCAGGGCCCACCTTGGCTCCTCCCACCCTCAACAAGTATATATACAAGGACCGTTTTCTTGGCATTTCTCTCACTTGATACAGCAGTCGTGCTGTAACGGTTCCACCTGAAGACGGAGGCTTGTGTTGCCTCCGAAACCTCGTGATTTTTATTTTACTTTTATTAAAATTAAATTTTTTACCTACGTGACTTCACCGAAAAAACCTAACAATATGAATCCTTGCAGTCACGAAAGCTTCAAATCTAGAATCCAGCAGGTTGATCGTTCACGGCTTCTGCTGCCGATGAAACAAGCGAGACCGCTAGTTACCTGTACGGGCGGCTGGTACATGGAGGCTGGAGCGGGGTACTGTGCGTACGCCAGTCCTTGCGCATTCGTCGAAGGCGGCTGCGGTGACGGCGTCGGCATGCCGTCAGGGCCCAGCCACGCCGTTCCAACCGGCTGTGCTTGCATGGCAGGGCGGTACATGGACATCCTGCCGTAGTTGTTCATCTGCGAGTAGCCTGCGCGATAGCGGAGACACACGGGGAGAGGTGAAAGGCAGCAGACGACTTCTGTCACATTGTATTTTTGTAACACTTCCGACAGAGGCTGCGTTGGATGGCAGCGCAGCGATAATGCTTGCGACCCGCAAACAAGAAAGGCCTAGAATCTTATTCTTGTGTGGAGATTCTATGTTGCTGCCCCTGTTCTGCAGAGTGTGTGAATGTGCAGTTTGTACATTCTGCCCCTGTTCTGCAGAGTGTGTGTGTGGAGTGCGGTAGTGTAGCAGTTAGCGTGCTGTGCTACGAACCCGCTCAATACCAAGACAAGTGACGATTATCGGAACTAGTTGTGGGCTTTTCCCTCCACATTTAGAAACCTGCATTCATAGTATTTGCCTGCTGTGGTTCTGGGCCTCCCCTAGGTCGACTCGGCATCAAATGAGTACCTGGTGCTGGCCACCCACCCCTTCGTGTGCCGTGCTGGCCTTCATAGGTGCTCGCTAACAGCACTTGCCTCAAGAGTCTGTTAAGGCCATACGGGGGATCTGTCTTGAGAATTTTGTATATTACTGCCCCTGTTCTGCCGATTGTGAGTGATAGTGTGTGGAGTTTGTACACCCTGCTCCTGTTCTACAGAGTGTGTGCGCGAGTATGTGGAGTTATTATGTTCTGCACAGTGAGTGTGATAGTGTGACGAGTCGGTACGTCATCCCTGTGTTCTGCATCAGTTTCATTTATTTGGTATAGGCCTGCGAGCCATTCGGCTCTTGAATTGGGTGCAACCACAACAAACAAAAAACAAGAAAATGAACAAGAAAACATCTTAAAGTGACTATGTGACTATGTGCAAACAGAAAATCCAAGAAAAGACAGCAAAATATTGCAGAAAAAGCACCGTACACCAACGCTGTGTGCAAAAATCCCAGTGGGATGCAAGTTAAACAACAACCACAAGACAACTTAGATTAAGGCCATCAGTCTAGCTACGTACTACAACAAACATGGCCAAACCAAAAAACTTTCGAAATCACCAAAATAAAGCCATAAAAGCAATGTAACAGTGATCATAGGAACTGTGACCGAATTTTTACAATAAACGACATAAACAACATGTACCACCAAACCCTGCAGCCATAGCTGGCTGCATGAGTCACTCCCGCCAAGCTATCTGATTTCCTCCCGTGAATATATTTAACGGGTGTTGCCCATAACATTGCAAAGCTGAAAAATGATCTACAAGTCACTCAATTGGGATGACACATAGCGGCAACACCGTTCCCCCCCTGCCTACTTGGATAAACCTGCAGAATCTTGGGACACAGCGAGGCTTTCCTGGGTAAACATGCAGAATGTTGAGTCAGTTCTGTGTGTACATCTGTAATAGGCAGGCACTAAAACTCTGGCAAAGATAATTTACAATCAGAGGTCGCAAACGGGTTTTGATTCCTTACCCGTACCCGGCCGCACCAGGGTCGCAAATGGGTACCCGTACCCAGCCGGGTACGGGTACCCGTTCCCTGCCCGCACCCTACCCGAAATGAGTGACAAACGGTTACGCACCAGTGACTCACGGCGTACCTGTACCCGGCCGCACCAGGGTCGCAAACGGCTACCCGTACCCGGCTGGGTACGGGTAGCCGGGTATCGGGTACCCGGTTGCGACCTCTGTTTACAATACGAGCACACCTGCAGCTGCTACGAGAGACATGTCCTCTTAAAAACGGGCCACACTGCACCATCGTCTGTAACCTGGAAGGCACTACGGCAGTAATATAAATCACTCCATGTTTTATTATTGACGTTTGACTTGATACGCAACGTTCTACCGACAGCGCAACTGTTCAAAGGTCGATTTCAAAATTGGTCATCAGAATTTTTGTTTATAATCGTGAGCCTTATTTGGCCACATTTTGCAAACAAGTGGAGTCTCCGAATCGTATCTACTCCATCTCTCTCTGACCTCTCCTCTGTGTGTGGCTACGAAGAAACGGAACAAAATCCGGTCGGATCGCGACACGCCCAAAACCCGGTAAAGCAAGTGACGATCCGGTGGCGTTGTAGGTGAGTGTAGTACGTCCACGCCCACGGGTTCAGGGCGGAACAGCTCGGATCACCGCCGTTTGATCTGGGAGGGCAGTATCGGCACGAGCGCCAAAACCTCGCGGCGCTCCACCTTCTAGACCCTCCCCCGCTCGCGCTCGGCTACTCACGGTGAAGTACAAAAGAAAACCGCACTCGCGTGTGACACCACCGCAGCTGCCGCGCGCAGTTTTCAGAGGCGCGAGAAACCGCGGACGATCGTTAAGGGCAGCCAGAACTGGCGCCCCCCCCCCACCCCATTACCTACGCTCTGTGATCCTATATTGAGTATATTTGTTCAACTCCAGTCATGCGTGTGTTCACGCACGTGGGAGAAAACCGGACAACTTAAAGAAAACCCACTCATGTAGGAAGGTGGGGAAGGTGTGACACTCAATCCCTGGGGGGAATTGAACCCACTTGCTGTACTGCCACCATCTCCTGGCAAAGCCCAGTGGGTTTGCAAGTTTTTCACGAATCTGTGTATATGACGGAGCAGCCCTGGCTGCCTCCGCTGGATCACCGGCCACGTGCAGCATCGCCAGCAGCGCCACCTTCACCAACACCGCCGTAGCAACGATAGAACCCGTAATCTTGGTTTTTTTTGCGTTATATCGCATATATATACACACACACACACACACGTGTCGTTAAACCTGCCACCGCCCGACAGCACTTCACCAAAGTAGTAACTAATTAGCACGTTTTGTTTAAGTAATTGGCTATGTGGGGTGCTGGCGGGTTTAACGACACATTGATATTTACGCGATCTACCCAAACAAAAACCTTTATTACGAATATTGGTCACGAAAGGCGATCACGTGTCAAACAGAACTGCTTACCTGCCTGACCGCTCATCGAGTTCTGGTAAGCACTGTACTTGTCATGAACCTGCAGAGACAGACAAAAAACAGAGCAACCCTTCAGAAAGAATTTCGATTTAAAGCTTTCGTGACTGCAGGGATTCATATTCTTGGTTCTTTCGGTAAAGTCACGTAGAAGGGAAACAATAAAATAATATAAATATAAAACAACACAAATTCTCACGACGTTTCGACTGCAACACAAGCAATCATCATCAGGTGTGAGATGCACAGCAAGAAGTCGAGTCAACGTCTTCTGCAAGGAAATGTGGTCTCATTTGCACGCGTGGCCCGGCTCACCAAAATGACAACGGTAAAAAAAATATCCGCTATCTTTGTAAACGTGAGCTGTAGCTAAAACGCTCTCTGCATAATGTTCCCCGAGCCCAAAGGGAATTGGACAGTTGTTCCGATTAGCTAAGCGACAAGCGGGACTGCGGCTCCGTACCCAAACGTAACCACAAATCGTGACAATTACCGGCGTTACGATTAACTTTGCGATAGCTGAAGCAGTCCCGAGGGGCAAAAAAAAATCTGCACTGGCCGGCGTGATAATGTACGGTCAGTCAGTTTATTTCAGGTTAAACACCCTAGGCGATGGAGGGTTTTTTTTATCAATGGTCACATGGGAAGGGAGGGTTTGCAGAAGGGGGGGTGCATCGACCAAAAACAGATTTTTAAAAAATAAACGTGATGACTAAGTAATAAACAAACTAGAACTATGTACAATGTAACTCTAAGCTATGCAAAATAACCACGATATTCATGGCATGAGTGAGAGGAAACCCACGTATGGCATTTCCATTTATAACAATAAGGAGACCAACTACATTTGCTGTGTGGAATATAACCCCATGACCTGCACAGGGAAAGAAAAGACTCCTTCCCCGAACAGTTGCACCAGCACGAGAGTGGCTTTCAAGTTAAATCAAGCTACGTGATGTCATCCGTAGAATCAAAGATGATTCCAATCGGGAACACGCTGCGATTAAATCACTGCAATCACTCCGATGGCAAATGATAATTAACACATTCCTGCGGAGGGAGCTGGTAGGAACGTTGGGTTGCTCGGTCAATGGCCAGGGTCAACGGCGGCGTGGTGTATTCCGCAAATATGCCCGACTGTGAGGGCGGGCACAAGCCGGCGTGAGTAGGTTAAACGTTGCGTTTTATAAGGGCATCACAGGGTGACCAGCCCCTCCTCCCCACCCTCCCCACCCCCTCCCCAACCAGCCCCACCCTCCCCTCTCCACCCAGCCCCACCCCTCACATTGTTGGGTGCACGACGGACGGACACAATAATCCCCTGTGGGCTGGTGGAACCAGGAGGTTCCTACCAGTATCAAGCTACGTGATGTCATCCGTAGAATCAAAGATGATTCCAATCGGGAACACGCTGCGATTAAATCACTGCACGCGCAGTTGTGGAAAATCTATTCTCCGATGGCAAATGATAATTAAAAATAAGGTGACTACACCTTTGATTCAAATTGCGCTGGGTTATTTCATCGCGGCTTATTCAGGCGGAGCCCGGCGATCGACACCGAGCGCTGTGCATGTCGCACCCCTTGAACGACCACTCACCGTCTGGAGTAAATCCTCGCAGAGTTTTCTCGCCAAAGCCAGCTTCTCTGGTCTGGGGTGGCTGGGAATAACAGATTTTTCAAGGCAGGTTTAGATACGGCCAGTGGCTGGACAAAACGAGTAAGACCCCTTCATCATCATCATTATTTTTTTGCGTGTTTCGCATATCGTTACATCTGAAAGCAAATGAAACATGATATAACGTATCAACGGCATGCCCACATATCTACAAACAGCTAATTACTCGACACAAAAGAGAAACACGTAGGGAAACAAAGAAAGAAACAGATCCCCCGTATAGCCTTCACAGACTGTTGGGGCAAGTGCTGTAGCGAGCACCTCTCAGAAAGACCCACACACACGGACATCCCCACAAAGGCAGACACCCACCCACCCACCCACCCACGCACCCACGCACCCACGCACCCACGCACCCACCCACCCACCCACCCACGCACCCACCCACCCACCCACCCACCCACCCACCCACGCACCCACTCACCCACGCACCCACCCACCCACCCACGCACCCACGCACCCACCCACCCACGCACCCACCCACCCACCCACGCACCCACCCACCCACGCACCCACCCACGCACCCACCCACGCACCCACCCACCCACGCACGCACCCACCCACGCACCCACCCACGCACCTGATGTAAATGTAGAGCGGCTCGAAGGCCTCGCGGCCGGACGCGTGCTCCATGTAGCCCGAGCTGCGGCCCCGCAGGTGAACCTTGGCGCCGGTCTCGCGCACGATGTGCTGCAGGTAGGAGCCGCCGGGGCCCTCCAAGGAGGCCTTGAGGCCAAAGGCGGGATCGGCGTGCTCCAGCCCCACAAACACCTTCTCCTGCACATAGTGCATCTGCAAGGGAGCGTTGCGGAGCCGGTGACGACCGAGTGCGTGCGGGAGAGCGGGCACACGATGGTACCCGTGGCAAGTCACCATCGCGGACCTCGCAATCTTTTATTTACATTAACCTTTTGTGTAACGATTCACGAGACCGTTACAATAGTTCGCGTGTCCCCCTCCCGCCCCCCCCATCGCACAAAGCCGACCCTACGCGACTGGCATAATGTCACGACGGACCTCCGCGAGACCTGGCAACGGGAGACCGTGGCCAGAAGATGATGAGGACGACAACGATGATGAGAATGATATTCTATTTATTCTTACATATGTAGTGACAATAGAGCCTGCATGCGGTGCGAGGGAGACTAGTAGTGGCCACGGGAGGTAATGACGGGGGTATCAGTTGTGAGTGCGTAGGGACTGGTGACTACGGAAATGTTCGAGAAGGGAGCGTGGTCAGGTGACGGAAGAGGGCGGTGGAGTCTGTGGGTGGAGCGAGCGTCCAGAGTCAGCGAGAATGATCGAGAAGGGGGGCGTGACCTCGTGTCGGTGTACAAGGGAGATGTACGGGAGACTTGGGGCTGTTGCAATGGGCGTCTCTCCACCTGATTATCAAGTGAACGGGTCTTCAATCAAGTTCCATCTCAAGAGAAGTGTGACAAGTCGTCACTACACATACGATGGCAATATGTTCAGGAACTAAATGCCCAACGTTGAGATCGGCTGGTCAGGACGAGAGGTCCTCAGGAGAGTTTGTGTAGTTCTGCTGCTCCCCCTTCGTTGACGCGGCGTAGAGACGTTGCGCTCCTCACAGCCGACCAGTCACGCGTTTTAAATATCACCAACACTGATAAACTAATTTTTTGTGAATTGCTTTTCGTATTTAGTTTGTTGTTCATGCAACCACTGGGATAGGGCACATGCAAACTCCAAATACACAGCAGGCGCTAGGGTCGTGATCGAACCCACGACCTCCTGAAAACCAGGCGAGGCAGTGAACATCTGGCTCACGTACTCCGGGCTGCAGCTGAGCGAGCGGTGCGGACATGCGGAAGCCGGACGGCGGTGCCGAGTAACTCGCCGGCGGGGCGAACGCATTCCCCGTCGGGTGGGAGTACGCAACCGGCGCCGCCTGCGGCACCACCGGCATCGGCGGCTGGTGGTAGGCGGGCGCCGGATGGTATGCAGGCGCCGGAGTCTTGACCGCGGCGGGCGACGCAAAGCCGACGGTCGGCAGCGGCGCCGGCGCCGGCGCGTACAGCATCCCGGACGTCGCCCCCGCCGTCATCGCCGCGGCCGGCGGGTACGTGGGCACAGCTTCGGCCGCGAAGCCGCACGGGGGGGGCGGCGGTTGGGAGGTCGTGCCGATGCCGGCGACGCCGGGGTCGGACAGGGACACGCGCTCGTACAGGCCGTTCCCGCGCACCCACGCGTCGATCTTATCGTTGATCATCCGCACGGCCACTGCGGGACGGCAAGGAAAACAAAAACAAGACGAGATGAGATCCGATCTGAATGCCGGCGAGTTCAGCTCGGCGAGGAATTTTAATCTGTGCTAACCGCCGCACTACCCCATGGGCACACACACTCGTACACACGCACACACATGCGCACACACACGCCGTCAGTCGCCGCCACCACCACCACCACGCGCCGGTGCGAGACAGTGTACGGCGTTCGGAGAGCGACCGGTGAAACGTCGCAACTCTGTGCGGACTCCTCTCACGATCCATCGGATGGGCGTCGGGAGTTGCTCGAAGGAGAGCGCTCGCACTGCGCTAACGAACTCGGCGACGAGAGTTCGACTCCAGCTCATGGTCAACACGGCTTACGATGATCTAAACCGCTCCTGGGCCTGCCCTCAAACGAGCGCTTGGTGCGGTGTGTAAATATTGCCACGGGGGAGACGATGCCGACCGCGTGTGGTGTTGATCACCCGGCCCCCCTCGTGTGCCATGTCGGCTTTCACACATGTTGCCAACAAGGCTATACCGGGGATTTTTTGTCTCGTCATTTGTGCATATGTAAATGTATAATCGGTCAGAGCGGTATAATGTAAACCAATTGAATACGTTAGTGTAAACACACATTGGTATGCTGCTGCTACTCTATTGTAACACTTTCCAACTAAGACCAAGAGTGTGAATGCATTGAGAAAAAAACTGGACCGTTTTGAGCAAAGTATTGCCCAGTAGAAAACCAAAGCAAAAAAACATTTAAAAGTATACTAAACTATTATTCATAATGTAGTAGTTAGTGTTAGTTTTCAGAGGGGGGCCCCACTTTCGACGAAAAGACATCATCAGTGCGAGGGCCGCCACACCGCCTACACAAGTGGTGTTTTCACATTTGTGTACTGTCGGGGGGGGGGGGGGGGTCACGTCATGGGCCTCACTAAAGGCCCCCAGGGGCCCGTTAGTGGTGGCCCCGGACCTCGCAAATGCAGAACACTGATGTAGCACACTCGGTATTCGCGCCACTCGTCGTTGAGCGCAGGGCGATCGTCACCAAGGAAAGGGGCGCGATGTCTCATGGTCACGGCCTCAGTCACATGACCTCACGGCCACCGCCTCACGGTCACGAGCTCTCGGTCACGGCCTCAAGGTCACGGCCTCAAGGTCACGGCCTCAAGGTCACGGCCTCAAGGTCACGGCCTCAAGGTCACAGTCACAGTCCGCAGCGGTTTCGGTAGGGGAGGGGGGCGAGATGAATCCGCGTGTAATCCCAGGAGTAAATTTTGCAGGCCCATTTTCAAATTGAGCAAACGCGGAGGCCGCGATGCCGGTACGCACCGGCATTGCGCAGCGCTGTAGGTGAGTGTCAGTGCGCTGTAGGTGAGTGTCAGTGCACCAAACCCACGGACTCAGGGTGTGAGGCATCTCGTGTCACCGCCGTTGTTTGATCTGGGAGGGCAGTATCGGCAGGAGCGCCAAAACCTCACGGCGCTCCACCTTCTAGACCCTCCTCACCCCCCCCCCCCCCCATAGGCCGATTTCCCGCCGATAAAAAGTTTGTCACAAGCGCAATAGCCATCAATAAACGAAAAGCCAACACTTGGTAATGCAGGAGGGTCGTGTGTTCGATCCCGACCCTGACGCCTGCTGTGTATTTGGAGTTTGCGTGTCTCTCTCTCCATCATTATCATCATCACGGTGGCTAGGAGATGTTAACTACCTCGCCTGGTCTACAGGTCGTGTGTTCGATCCCGACCCGGACGCCTGCTGCTGTATATTTGGAGTTTGCGTGTCTCTCTCTCATCATCATCACGGTGGCTAGGAGATGTTAACTACCTCGCCTGGTCTACAGGAGGTCGTGTGTTCGATCCCGACCCGGATGCCTGCTGCTGTATATTTGGAGTTTGCGTGTCTCTCTCTCATCATCATCACTGTGGCTCGGAGATGTTAACTACCTCGCCTGGTATACAGGAGGTCGTGTGTTCGATCCCGACCCTGACGCCTGCTGCTGTATATTTGGAGTTTGCGTGTCTGTCTCTCTCTCTCTCCGTGGTCATGTGGATTTTTCTCCGGGCCCTTCCGTTTTATCCCTCCACATTTTAAATCAACATCACCAAGGGTTTAGAGTAATGTGCCTGCTATATATGTCCACACGACGATAAGCCACTTCGTCGAGTCACCATTTGTGATCGCCAGGTTTATTCGGTAGCTGTACGGCCTTACCTGGTAAAAATAAAAAAATGCTGCTCCCCAATGCGTCTCTTACTTTTTTTCATTTTTAAAAACACGATTGCCGAGCGCGGGCCCAAAAAAATGTCAAGCGGCCAGCATCGAACCGCGCCGTCGAAGACAAAACGAATTAACTTGCGCCGATACATTTTTTTTTTGGTCGGGTGGTGGAGGGCTTCACGTTTCTGACACGACTACGCCGAGACGACCTCACAACTAAAGAAATAAATTGTGAACCGTCACGTCGGTCGTGAAAAACTACGTACGAGATTAAGCGCTATCAAAGTGGTGGGGTAATAAGGGTTAATACTGATTTAAAGCTTTCGTGACTGCAGGGATTCATATTCTTGGTTCTTTCGGAAAAAGTCACGTAGAAGGGAAATAATAAAAAAATATGTATAAAACAATAAAAAATCTCACGAAGTTTCGACTGCAACACAAGCAATCATCATCAGGTGTGAAAATTTTCTTGCTGTGGATTTCACACCTGATGACGATTGCTCGTGTTGCAGTCGAAACGTCGTGAGAATTTATTTTATTTTATTATTTCCCTTCTAAGGGTTAACACGTTATTTGAAATGACCAAGGTTATTATTATTTCAAAAGCTTGGGGAAAGAAACGACGGGGCAGCATTACAAATGGGGAGCAAGTGTGGGGGTGAAACAGTGCAGACGGGGCTACATCCCAATAGCACGGTTGGCTACATGCAGTGCGAAAGAAGTTGACATGCATTCTGGTACTCACAGCTCACACTATCCGCGCCGCTCCCCTTGATATGAAGGTGAAGTGGCTGGTCACTGTCAACAAATGAACGATTTGCACAAAATTAAAACACAAACCTCAAGTTGAACCAATTAAACAGGCTTCATGGTCACACTTATGTCCGAGCAGATGATCAAGGTAAGGTAAAAGTGTAAAAACAACGAGCATACCTTTACCTTACCACAATACAATCACTCTACCCTACCTTTTACCCTTTAGCAGGTAAGGTAAAAAGCAACGAGCCTACCTCTTTTACCCTACCCTTTACCCTTACCCCTTGGCATGTCGACACCTTTACCCGGTAAAAAGGGTACAATTACCTTTCCTTGCCGAGGCCTAGGTCAAGGCTAGAGAGAGAGAGAGCCCAAACAGCAGCAGGTGTATTGCCGAGCGCACGTGTTCAGCCCATTTCATGCAACGGATGCTTTGTGCGTTTAGTTTGCTGTCCCTTGCCCCCCCCCCGCACCTCCGATTAGCACGGTCGGCTAAGTACGGGGTGTGAAACAAGTGCAAGGAATATACAACAGGCGTGTTCAGAACTGCTCGTGGTGCACACGCACAAAGCAGCACTGAATTTCGATTTAAAGCTTCTTTCGTGACTGCAGGGATTCATCTTCTTGGTTCTTTCGGTAAAGTCAGGTAGAAGAAAAATAATAAAATAATAAAAATAAAACATAATAAAATAATTCTCACGACGTTTCGGCCACAACGCAAGCAGCCGTCCTCAGGTGAAGAACAGGTCTGTCGGGGAGACAGCGTCTGAATGTCTCCCCGACAGACCTGGTCTTCACCTGAGGACGGCTGCTTGCGTTGTGGTCGAAACGTCGTGAGAATTTTTTTATTATGTTTTATTTTTATTATTTTATTACTTCCCTTCTACGCGACTTTACCGAAAGAACCAAGAAAAAGCAGCACTGCTCCATGACTCCGCATGAGCAAAGCCATCCCCCTAACAGATGCCGCGTGTATCCTGCACCACCGATAAAAGAACCACGGCCCTCAGGAAAGGGGCATCAACCTCGTTTGTACGGCATTGTTCTTCATTAGCGCATGTTTAGCATTAGAACATCGTCTGTAAAATTCACACGCGATGAATTCTTACACGCGCAAGGTATAGCGTGAACAATGATCGATGTTTATTGATGATTCAATGTGAAGGACGCTGCTCATGTGGCGGTCAACAAAGCCTTCATTACAGAGGTCGCAAACGGGTTTTGATTCCTTACCCGTACCCGGCCGCACCAGGGTCGCAAACGGGTACCCGTACCCTACCCGATACCCGGCTACCCGTACCCGGCCGGGTATCGGGTAGGGTACAAGTATTGGGTACCCGATTGCGACCTCTGGGATGAAGCTATGTTGCAGGCGCGGGTGGGTTGATTCTAGGAACTTGAATTGTGTGAAGAAACAAGACGTTGGGAAATGAGTGACAACGGTTACTCACCAGTGACTCACGGGCCTACCCGTACCCGGCCGCACCAGGGTCGCAAACGGGTACCCGTACCCAGCCGGGTACGGGTAGCCGGGTATCGGGTAGGGTACGGGTATCGGGTACCCGATTGCAACCTCTGCTTCATTATTGAAGACTCATGGGTAACACAACAGGTGACATAGCAGGTAACACAGCAGGTAACCAAGGCAAAGATCCCCCCCCCGTATAGCCTTCACAAACTGTAGGGGCAAGTGCCGTTAAGCGAGCACCTACGAAGAGGGGTGGGGGCGGCCAGCACCACGATCAGCCGCCTTTGTCTCCCCAGTAGCGACGATATTTACTACACACCGCACTCACAATCCACACAAGCTCACACCGACGCTCTGTCGAACACGGGAAGAGAACTTACAACCGCCACACAGAAAGCCGCCAGATTCGGTAATCGAACCTGGGCCCTTCTTGCTGCAAGGAACAAGCGTTACCACGAAGCTCCCGTGCAGCCCTATGAGCAAGTTCATTATTAAGTAGCCAACTTACTCGGGAGAAGCCACTGCCTTTTCCTCCAGAGTCATATAGCGCCCTCTGGTTGACACCACTGTGCCCGTCTGCTTACTTATCTGCAAATACAAGAGACAAGTTTCGATTTAAAGCTTTCGTGACTGCAGGGATTCATCTTTTCTTGGTTCTTTCGGTAAAGTCACGTAGAAGGGAAATAATAAAATAATACAATTTTTTATTAAATTCTCACGACGTTTTGGCCACAACACAAGCAGCCGTTCCTCAGGTGAAGACAGAGTTGTGTGAAAGACAGCGCTCCAATGAACACTGCTAAGCTTGGCAGCGTATTTTACGCTGGGTGGGAGGAGAAGATCGCCTTGACAAAGGAGTTTACATATCAACAGAAGAATGTAGCATTGAATAAGCCGTGTTAATGTGAGAGAATTAGCAGGATGTTAAAGTCAAAAATTAGCATGTAACCATTTTATTATGTTGTATTTTTATTTTATTATTTCCCTTCTACGTGACTTTACATCATTGTCGTCGTTAGTACCTCCTCCTGCACTTGCACGAGGGTGATCTTGTTGCGACTTGCGGCAGGGATGTCGTGATGTCCAGGTTGACCTGCACCTTCTCATGGGACGACTTCGTCATTCCAGGAATAACCTGCTGCTCACACAAAGACAAAGATCCCCCGTATAGCCTTTAACAGACTGTTGGGGCAAGTGTCGTTCGGGAGCACACATGAAGGCTGGAACGGTACGAGGGGGTTGGTGGCCAGCACCACGCCCGACCGCCCTTGTTGTCTTTAGTGGGGATGTTTACACACCGCACCAGGTACTCATTTGAGGCTGAGTCGACCTAGGGAAGGCCCAGGAGCGGTTCAGATATTCGTCAATGGCGTTGGCCGTGAGCGGGAATCGAACCAGGGTCGCCGGGTTCGTAGCGCAGCGCTCTAACCGCTCCCCATGCGCACAAGCGCACACACGCCGTCAGTGGCCATCACTACACGCCAGAGGTCGCAACCGGGTACCCGATACCCTACCCGATACCCGGCTAACCGTACCCGACCGGGTACGGGTACCCGTTTGCGACCCTGGTGCGGCCGGGTACGGGTAGGCCGTGAGTCACTGGTGAGTCACCGTTTGTAACTCATTTCCCAACGTCTTGTCTCTTCTCACAATTCAAGTTCCTAGAATCAACCCACCCACGCCTGCAACATGGCTTCATCCCAGAGGTCGCAATCAGGTACCGATACCCGTAGCCTACCCGTACCCGGCCGGGTACGGGTAGAGTACCCGTTTGCGACCCTGGTGCGGCTGGGTACGGGTAAGGAATCAAAACCCGTTTGCGACCTCTGCTACACGCTGGTGCGAGACATTGTGTTCTCCTATAATGTGGAAGTTGTGTTCCTGAAGACTAGCACGCGACCTAACCCAAAAGAAACCTGTATTACGGATAGTGGTCACAAAAGCCTACGTGTTGAAGTGGCCTGATTGATCGTGGGCTAAGAATGACGGTGACGATGATGACGACAAAGACGTTGTGGCTGGAGCCCGCACCGTGTCGTTGCCGGTCTTCACGTTCACGTTGGCGGGCGCCTTGAGCTTCCCCCGGGCCACCAGCATGTTGTTGATGCGCGCCGCAGCGGCGGCGGCGGCCTCCAGCGCACACGGGACCCGATCATCGCTGGTACCCGCCTCGTCCCACTTGCTCCGCCGCCTGCATCCCACCACCACGCACAACGCGGAGAGCCACCGTCAAAACATATTACACTACTATAAAGTCCATAACCAAGGGTTTTTTTGGGTTAGATGGCGGAAATATAAATGTGTCATTAAACTCGTCGCTGCCTGCCACAGACAATTCATAATCAGAGTATTTATTCATATAAAGCCCTTTTTCTCAGATGTCCAGTAGACGCGGGTCAGATTTTTTTTCCGTAATGGTTTGTCGCGTAAACAAGACGTGCCAATTAGTTACTGTCTTCTTGGTTCTTTCGGTAAAGTCACGTAGAAGGGAAATAATAAAATAATAAAATAAAACATAATAAAATACAATTCTCACGACGTTTCGGCCACAACGCAAGCAGCCGTCCTCAGGTGAAGAACAGGTCTGTCGGAAAGACAGCGTCTGAATGAGCACCACCACGCTTGGCAGCGTATATTTAAGCTGGGTTTGCTTGGGATACGACGCGCTTGCTCGAACTTGTATGGGTCGGGATGAGTCTCCGCGTACACAATACTGTTACGGCTCTAACAAGCCGTAACAGTATTGTGTGGGATGACCAGACAATGTCACACTTCAGGAACATTCTTAGAAGCAAAAACAAACTTCAGTGGACAGGTTTTTAGTAAAACTCAAACCTGGTGAGCCTCAACCAGGTCCAAGTCAAGAAAAGACAGAAAAAAGAAAAACCCCAGAATTTCAGCTTCCTGAAGTTTTAATGGAAGGATATACGTAATTTTCGGTATAAGTCCTACCTTCTGGAACGAATTCACGACGTATACCGCGATACCACTATATTATCAGAGCACGTTTATTTAGATGTTTTGCCACAAGTATGTGCGATGCCTTGCAATACGCGCGTCGATTTGGTGTTTGAACATCTTAACACCTCCTGGTTTATCGGCAAAAAGGGTGAAGCCTATTCTTATTCTTTCACCATTTTTATCCTTCCAAAAATTTCCCACAGATACAGGATATATTTTACTGGTAGGAACCACCTGGTTACACCAGCCCACAGGGGATATTTGTGTCCGTCCATCGTGCAGGGAGGGGCTGGGTGGGGAGGGAGGGGGCTGGGTCGGGAGGGGCTGGCCACCCCGTGGTGCCCTTATAAAACTCAACGTTTAATCTACTCACGCCGGCTTGTGCCCGCCCTCACAGTCGGCCATATTTGCGGAATACACCACGCCGCCGTTGACCCTGGCCATTGACCGAGCAACCCAACGCTCCTACCAGCTCCCTCCGCAGGAATGTGTTTGCTTTGTGACCAAAAAACTAGAAAGCCCCTTGGGTTGGATTCACCTTTCTGTGTGACGTTTTAACAGTCTCAAACTGTTCTAACATGGCTTTCCTCCCACAGATAAAACATTTTACAGCATAAGCACACACTGTAACTGGCATTAGCCAAGCAACATCTTGATGCTGAGAAGTAACCTTACAAATAACCCATGGCAGTACACAACTCGAAATAATCATTAGCGTTGTTGTGGAAAACAGTATACTGCTCCATATCCGTATCTTGAAATAAAAACATCTTACAACACATCATCCACGTGGCCGTCTGGGAGTGTATAATTTCGGCAGCATTGATTAGACACAAGCAACTATGGAGAAGTTACGACATTCAGTGTTTCGTCAGCAGTCTAATACATCAATGCTGGTGAACTGCTGATCTTACCTGGCATGGACCGTACCTTTGTGACAACGATACTAAATTATATTATCATACCTGTCAACCCTTATCAGTGCCTACCTTATCACAGACCAATTCAGACCTTATTGGTCACCCCGTGCGCCGTATGGACCTGAAAATTAAATTTTCCTGTACAAAAATACAGATAAAGCGTAGGGTTGACAGCTACGTATTACACATAACTCAAAACTATCATTACTGTCGCTGTGGAAAATATAAATGCGGATATGACACATCAATATCGAATCCCCACTTAAGACTTTGCAGGACCCTTTCGAAATAATTGAGGCTTTAAAGGCTTTCCTTGGTAGACACGTGTCATCATAGATTATGGTACACGTGTATTCTATTCTTGCGCCTGGCAATGTGTCAGTAAGCTAAATGTGTACCCATCACTCACTTCTGATGTTATTCGTTCGTGGGTGTAGTTACATTACAACGTAACTACACAGTACAGGACATGTAGCTCTAACAGGCCCTGTTGTCAATCCACTGCTGGATAGGGGTCTCCCCCACGCCTCTGTGGGACCGTGGTGGCTTGATGGACCAGCATAGCCACTGGGGGGCTGCACTTTTACATAATCTAGATTGAAAACGAATTTATTTGGAACAACTTTTTGTGTTTAGTTTGTTGTCACACACCCCCCCGCACGTCCGATTAGCGCAGTTGGTTATGTACGGTGCGAAAGAAGTTCAACGTACCCTCACAGAGACCCACAGCCTCACACAGGGACCCACAGCCTCACACAGGGACCCACAGCCTCACATAGAAACCCACAGACTCACACAGGGACCCACAGACTCACACAGGGACCCACAGCCTCACACAGGGACCCACAGCCTCACACAGGGACCCACAGACTCACACAGAAACCACAGACTCACACAGGGACCCACAGCCTCACACAGGGACCCACAGCCTCACACAGGGACCCACAGCCTCACACAGAAACCCACGACTCACATAGAGACCCACAGCCCCACAGAGAGACCCACAGCCTCACAGAGACCCACAGACTCACACAGAGACCCACAGATTCACACAGGGACCCACAGCCTCAACAGAGAGACCCACAGACTCACACAGAGACCCACAGATTCACACAGGGGACCCACAGCCTCACAGAGAGACCCACAGACTCACAGAGACCCACAGATTCACACAGGGACCCACAACCTCAGAGACCCACAGACTCACACAGAGACCCACAGACTTACACAGAGACCCACAGACTCACACAGAGACCCACAGACTCACACAGACGACCCACAGCCTCACAGAGACTCACACAGAGACCCACAACATCACACAGAGACCCACAGACACACACAGAGACCCATAGACTCACAGAGACTCATAGTTTGTTGCCCTTCCCCCCGAACGTCCCATTACATACACACACACACACTCATGAATATAAGACAATAATAATGTAGAAATAATATGTAGCTATTGAACATTTAAATCGTAAGATGTGGATACAACAACAGTGGAGAAGTAGGGGGGAGCTCATCACACAACACGGAACACTACACTACATACACAAACACACACACTCATGAATATAAGACAACAATAATGTAGAAATAATAAAAATGAAGCTATTGAACATTTAAACGCAAGGTATAGATACAACACGAGTTGAGAAGTCGGGGGTGAGATCGTCACAACACGGAACACTACACTACATAAACACACACACACACTTATGAATATACGACAATAATAATGTAGAAAGAATAAAATGTAGCTATTGAACATTTAAATAGTAAGCCGTGGTGGATACAACAGTTGAGAAGTAAGGGGAGCTCACACAACACGGAATACTACATACACAAACACTCATGAATATAAGACAATAATAATGTAGAAAGAATAATAATGAAGCTATTGAACATTTAAATTGCAAGGTCGGGTGGATACAATACGAGTTGAGAAGTAGGGAGGAACTCATCACACAACACGGAACACTGCACTACATATACACACACTTATGAATATAAGACAATAAGAATGTAGAAAGAATAAAAATGTAGAAAGAAAAAAAAATTTAGCTATTGAGCATTTAAATCGCAAGACGTGGTGGATTCAATAACAGTTAAGAAGTAGGGGGGGGAGATCGTCACACAACACGGAACACTACACTACATACACAAACACACACACTCATGAATATAAGACAACAATAATGTAGAAAGAACATTTAAATCTTAAGATGTGTGGATACAACAACAACAGCAGTTCCGGGTGTAAAAGTGAAACTTAAAATGGCGAAGCCGTTGTCACCACCAACGACTTCTCGCACAAACTCCACTAAAACCTCCCCTCGCGTCTCTCTAAAATTACACAAACACATTCATTACACACATTTAATCGTCGCGTTACCACGCGCCAAATTACGACACGAAGGGAAAGATTAATTAAAAGAATAGCGACATCGGTGGGGGAGCCGAGGTAGGCGATTGATGGTGAGGAGAGGGGGGGGGAGGGTTGCAAGGCCGCGAAACCTCCGCGGAGACGGAGCGACGGAATCTCTTCGCGTTTTGCTTCTACGCCGGAGCCGAATAAGATCGTTAACAACACACAACACAACACAAACACACACGCAACGTACGTGTGTTACACATCCATCCAGCAGCGAACGGACCACGACTAAATCACCTCAAAGCCTAAGGCCTACACGAGAGAAGCCTAAGGCCTACACGCTTGAAGCCTTCGGCCTTCCGCTTTCTCAACACAAATTCTCACCTCCTCGGCAAATGCTCACGACAACACAAACAAAACAAATCGAGCACGCAGGCTACTCACGCGGGTCTCAGCGAAGCCACCTCCGTGCTCATCTCCCTCACGCACGACGCGTCCAGAGTACAGAGGGCCGACTTCGTTCGCGCCCTTTGTCCGTCGGCCAAATATCCCTGTGGCCCAACGAGGCGTATGACGTCACGGCGGCGGCAAGGGCGGCAGTGACGTCATCGTGTTTGGTAGGGCGTGACGTCATGTATCCCGCACGCGAAGAAGCCGTTGAGGGCGGGTGCAAGACCCCCGCCAGGGAGACTGTGTGAGTCTGTGGGTGTGTCTGTGTGGGTCTGTGTGTGTCTGTGTGTGTGTCTGTGTGAGTCTGTGTGTGTCTGTGTGTGTGTCTGTGTGAGTCTGTGTGTGTGTCTGTGTGGGTCTGTGTGAGTCTGTGTGAGTCTGTGTGTGTCTGTGGTGTGTCTGTGTGAGTCTGTGTGCGTCTGTGTGTGAGTCTGTGTGTGTCTGTGTCCGGCAAAACAACCTCCTACCTCCTCGCGGTGCCGGACGGGCAACACTGTCGTGGGCAGTGCTGTGGGGGGAGGGCCAATGCCCATTGGCCTCTCCCCTCATGGCGTCTGTGACCACCACAGTGGCTAAACGGGGGCTCTGGACGGGTGTGAGGGGCTGGTAACCCCTCCACCTTCAATTCATTACCACTAAACCACGAATTAAACATAAACCTGTAACAAATAAGCTTGTGCCGGAGGCCCCGGGGGGTCAGGTTATGACGTCTCCTGGCCAAACCCCATTTGGCGGAGCCAGGAGATTGAATTTTCCCTCGGGGCTCCTCCAGAAACAACAAAAAACCATTGCGGATGGCCACGTGGAATGTTCGAACGCTCACTGCGGAGGAGAGGCTGCCACTCCTCTGTCGGGAGCTGGACCGGTACCGCCTGGATCTCTGTGGCATTCAGGAGGTCCGGTGGACCGGTTCTGGCTCCTGCCACCATGAGGGGTGGACAGTCCTCTACTCGGGGCAGGAGACTGCCAAACAACA
>NW_026890759.1:0-13250 GCF_015708825.2 Lethenteron reissneri | reverse complement strand
AAACGTCTTCTAATTTCACCTTGAAAGTGTCTGGGACGCACCGCCCGGTCCGACTCCCCTTGTTTATACGACCCACTACTTTGAGTAAACTTGGTGTGATCATTCTTGGGGACGGTGTTGCCGTTTCTGCGTTTTCATTTAGGCATTGCTCTGTAAGAGCTTGGATGACCATGTACACCGAGTCGATTGCCCCACACTCTCCAAGGTCCGGCACAATGTCAATGGAGCTGTGTTGGTATTCCAGTGTACGGTTGGGCACTTTTAGCAAGAAACTTCTGAACAATTGTCTTTTTACGTGCTGTGGAACATATCCAACACATTGCCATGGTCACCAATGTTATCCAATCAAATTCCTTGATTCGCAGTGACTCCTACATTATGAAGTTTGTTAACTACTCTGGTCTGTTCAACAGCAATTACATTGTACGTATGTATCTGACTTATTTTCACATTGTACGTAGCCAATTGTGCTAATTGGCCCTGAAGAAAACCACATTTCAAATTGCTCTAAAATGTTCGCCTTCAAATTTGTTTAAGTGGCTAAACGTTCAAGGTGAACAGCCCAGAATAACGTTTGTTCTGTAGACGTGGCTTGCCACCACCACCACCAAAGAGTGGAATGATATCAATGCATTTGCATGCGTCCGCTTTGTTTCAGGCAAAAACATCCAGTCTGCGGTTGGTGAGGATGACTACATGAAGATGTCTCGAATGTGATGATATCTACCAAGATGTGCGTATGGGGGAAGCTCCTGGCAGTTGTGATCTTCACATCGTACTATTTTTGCTTGAAAGTCATTTATTCTATAGTCCAGTAAAACCTCTCAAAGCCAGACCTCGAGTTAGCCAGAAGTTAGGGTAAGCCAGAAGGCTTTGCTAAATAAATAAGCAAATGCGTAAAAATCAATAACTCCGGGCTCCGGTTTGTTGTGCCGTTTGTACACTGATGAAGCTGGTGCGCGAGGACTACCCAGCTGTGGTCACGCGCCGTGGTCCAAAACCGTAGTCACGAGCCGTGGTCACACAACCATAGTCACGAGCCGTGGTCACACAACCGTGGTCACCAACCGTAGTCACACGCCGTGGTCACACAACCGTAGTCACGCGCCGTGGTCACACACCGTGGTCACACAACCGTAGTCACGCGCCGTGGTCACACAACCGTAGTCACGCGCCGTGGTCACACAACCGTGGTCACACAACCGTAGTCACGCGCCGTGGTCACACAGCCGTGTCACGCGCCGTGGTCCACAACCGTGGTCACGCGCCGTGGTCACACAACCGTGGTCACGAGCCGTGGTCACGATCCGTGGTCACACAACCGTGGTCACGCGCCCGTGGTCACACAACCGTGGTCACGAGCCGTGGTCACACAACCGTGGTCACGAGCCGTGGTCACGATCCGTGGTCACACAACCGTGGTCACGAGCCGTGGTCACGATCCGTGGTCACACAGCCGTAGTCACGATCCATGGTCACACAACCGTGGTCACGAGCCGTGGTCACGATCCGTGGTCACACAACCGTGGTCACGAGCCGTGGTCACGATCCGTGGTCACACAGCCGTAGTCACGATCCATGGTCACACAACCGTAGTCACGAGCCGTGGCCACGCGCTGTGGTCACACAGCCGTAGTCACGATCCGTGGTCACACAACCGTGGTCACGAGCCGTGGTCACGATCCGTGGTCACACAACCGTGGTCACGAGCCGTGGTCACGATCCGTGGTCACACAGCCGTAGTCACGATCCATGGTCACACAACCGTAGTCACGAGCCGTGGCCACGCGCTGTGGTCACACAGCCGTAGTCACGATCCGTGGTCACGCGCCGTGGTCACACAACCGTGGTCACGATCCGTGGTCACGCGCCGTGGTCACGATCCGTGGTCACACAACCGTAGTCACGAGCCCTGGTCACACAACCATGGTCACACGCCCGTGGTCACACAACCGTGGTCACGAGCCGTGGTCACGAGCCGTGGTCACGAGCCATAGTCACGATCCGTGGTCACACAACCGTGGTCACGAGCCGTGGTCACGCGCCGTGGTCACGCAGCCATAGTCACGATCCGTGGTCACACAACCGTGGTCACGAGCCGTGGTCACGCGCCGTGGTCACACAACCGTGGTCACGAGCTGTGGTCACGAGCCGTGGTCACGCGCCGTGGTCACACATCCGTGGTCACACAACCTTGGTCACGAGCTGTGGTCACGAGCTGTGGTCACGAGCCGTGGTCACGATCCGTGGTCACACAACCGTGGTCACGAGCCGTGGTCACGAGCTGTGGTCACGAGCCGTGGTCACGCGCCGTGGTCACACAACCGTGGTCACGAGCCGTGGTCACGAGCCGTGGTCACGCGCCGTGGTCACACATCCGTGGTCACGAGCCGTGGTCACGCGCCGTGGTCACACAACCGTGGTCACGATCCGTGGTCACACAACCGTGGTCACGATCCGTGGTCACGATCCATGGTCACACAACCGTGGTCACGAGCCGTGGTCACGATCCGTGGTCACGAGCCGTGGTCACGATCCGTGGTCACACAACCGTGGTCACGATCCGTGGTCACGAGCCGTGGTCACGATCCGTGGTCACGAGCCGTGGTCACGATCCATGGTCACGATCCGTGGTCACGATCCATGGTCACGATCCATGGTCACACAACCGTGGTCACGAGCTGTGGTCACGAGCCGTGGTCACGATCCGTAGTTACGAGCCGTAGTCACGATCCGTGGTCACGAGCCGTGGTCATGCACCCTGGTCACGTGCCCTGGTCACGCGCTATAGTCAAACAGGTGAGAGTCAGGCCGCTTGGCAGTTACTTTACAAAGGGAATCATTTTGGAGGCCTGTCACAAAATCGATTTAGCTTCGGCCTTCTCCCTCTACCTGACAGTGATGGTGACTTAAACTGTACTCTCGCGATGCTTTTGCATTATTCTATTGTAACTGTCAAATTGTAATTCTTTAGTTTATTATTAGATGTACTTGGCTTCTAAATGTCATCAGAATGTAATAATTAAACATTATTACATTTTGATGATTAACGTTAGCTCCCCTACAGTTTCATCTCATAGGTTTCACTGCCAATGCGTTTTAGCTTTTCACGATTAACGATTTGTTTGTGCACGTTAAACCTTCGAGTTGTTGTGGGTTTTTGTCATGCGGTCTACCTACCACTAAAACATTGTGTGTGCAACCCCCTGCTCATTGCACTGGGGTGCAGGAAACCTCATCTTCCCGCGACTCCACAGCTTGTGCGCTCCCTGAGTCGTTCTCCGGCACAGGAAAACTGTCCCCTCTTCATTTTAATTATGATGGCCACCATCATCATTCATGCTCGTTTTACCCAATGAAAGCCTCAATGGGTCCTCATGACTCGTTTTCAGGAGGGCCCAGCCAAGTTGTCGCAGCAGGAGGACGATGGTTGCTGAGTGTCCTAATAGAGCAATTTGCGGCCGTCATTTTTTCAAACATTGCAAGTTTGAGCCGTGACCACACACACCGAGGGCTTGCTCTTGGGAATGACATCACGGGATCTTAACTGTCTACTGTGAGTGAATAACGTCACGGGATCTTAACTGTCTACTGTGAGTGGAAATACTTCACGGGATCTTAACCATCCACTGTGGGTGAAGAAGATGGTGCGTAGTATTTTCAGGGTCACGCCACACCACAGCAATAACCAGGACAACCGCCGGGCTCCAACCGTGAACCTCTGCAACGAGCGGTGAAGCGCTGCCACTGGGCCACCTAAATGCCACTCACCGCTGCCGGCGCTGATGCACAGTGCGCGTGTTTCCTTTCTGAAAACAGTTCAAGGTTGTTGAAGGCAGATTCTTTGAAACCATGGTCAATTTCTACAATTACACATCCATAAGGACCATACGAACCATGTGGACCGGCAAGATGAAATGGAGGTATGTACGATTTTGACAATTATTCTTAATGTTCTGCATATGCATGACTAAAATATGTTTTGGTGCACTTAAGATGGTAGCTACTTGTGTTATTGAGGAGTGAACTCACTGGTTCACTCGAGTCACTTGCCTCACCGGTGGTGAGGTCGCGTCCTCATCACTACACACCCACCCACCCACCCACTCTCCCAACACCCACTCACCACACCGCAGGTCACAACAACACCCTCACCCCACCACCCTCACCCACTCACCCACCCACCCCACTCACCACACTGCAGGTCACAACAACACACTCAACACACCCAACCACCCACTCACCACAACACCGCAGTGTCACAACAACACACTCACCCACCCACCCCTCACCACACCGCAAGTCACAACAACACACCCACCCACCCCCTCACCTATCCACCCACCACACCGCAGGTCACAACTACACACTCACCCACCCACTCACTCACCACCCACCCCCACATCACCACACTGCAGGTCACAACTACACACTCACCCACCCACCCACTCCTCACCCACCACCCACCCACTCACCACACTGCAGGGTCACAACTACACACTCCCCCACCAACCCCTCACTCACCACCCCACCCACCTCACCACACTGCAGGTCACAACTACACACTCACCCACCCACCCACCACTCGCCCACCCCCCACCCACTCACCACACTGCAGGTCACAACAACACACCTCACCCACCCACTCACCACACTGCAGGTCACAACAACACACTCACCCACCCACCCACCCACTCACCCACCCACTCACCACACTGCAGGTCACAACAACACACTCTCCCAACCACCCACCCACCACACTGCAGGTCACAACTACACACACACCCACCCACCCACTCACCCACCTATCCACCCACCACACCGCAGGTCACAACTAACACCCACCCACCCACCTATCCACCCACCACACCGCAGGTCACAACTACACACCCACCCACCCACCTATCCACCCACCACACTGCAGGTCACAACTACACACCCACCCACCCACCTATCCACCCACCACACCGCAGGTCACAACTACACACCCACCCACCCACCTATCCACCCACCACACCGCAGGTCACAACTACACACCCACCCACCCACCTATCCACCCACCACACCGCAGGTCACAACTACACACTCACCCAGATGAGACAGCAGCCTCATTTGATCGAGTCGCTCACATTCCTGACTATTTGCCATTAACATGGTGAACCGACCACCATCGGGTTGGCTGCCCACCACTCGCATTGTCATTGGCTACTGACATTTGGGCTATGCCCATTTCAAACCATTATAAACAGTTTGCCTTTGGAAGCTAACCCCCCTTTTCCTGAAGATGACCACTTGTGTTGCGATGGAAATGTCGTAGTTTTTTGTTATTTTCTTTGAACCTATCTACGTGACTTTACCGAAAGACCCAAAGAGTATGAATTCCTGCGAGTCACGCAAGCTTTAAGTCAAGGTTTATTATGGTGCTGTACATTGCTGGCCTTGGTGCCTGTGCTGAGCAACTGTGAGACACTCACAAATCTAAACAACAGAATATTAAATGTGTTTTAGTAACATGTTTCAAAGCATTACATTTGGATAAGCATTACAGATGGGTAATAAAAGTACTATTAACATTCTCAACAGGGCTTTAATTATCAATATCATGAGTTTTATGTCTAAAAATGTGAAAGATGGCATTTTAATGATCAGTATTGGTGCTTGGGTTTGGCCACGTGGTGGTAGTTTAATGCCATCATTCTTGTCATCAACTCTCCCCCGCCCGACAAGATCGTCACGTTGACACAGATGTCTTGTTCGCACGTTTGCCAACACGTTGATCACATTCTGACCGACAAAGCTGCTTCTCACCGGTGGCTCGGGATTATCCATGACTGAATTCAACATCGACACACGGCC
Source organism: Lethenteron reissneri (assembly GCF_015708825.2). Taxonomy (NCBI): domain Eukaryota; kingdom Metazoa; phylum Chordata; class Hyperoartia; order Petromyzontiformes; family Petromyzontidae; genus Lethenteron; species Lethenteron reissneri. Next base: position 7,394 of record NW_026890759.1, on the reverse strand, counting down.
ACGTTTTGTTAAAAGTTACATTCTGCTCTTAATTTTGGTGGAAAAAAAAGTCATGAATAATTCAGAAGCATTTATATAAACTAATGTCGGCTTACGTTTGGCGGCAGACTGCCTTACCGCACACAATTTTCTTAATCTCATAAGATGTTGCAAATGTTGTTTTCATTTAAACCTGCCATTAGCATCCCTCTTGTCCTCAATCTTTCAGAATATGTGTGTGTTTAGTTGTGGTGACGTAAGATCAGAATCATGTGAATTATAAAAAAATGGGCTCGTCCAATATTTTGGGATCCAAACTAAAACGGAACCAACAATGCTTGCATGAAAGCAGATATCCTGGTTTTCAATTCCATGCCAACTAATTCAGTACGAATGTTTCGTTGCGCAGTTCCACAGCTGTGGAATGTGAGAAGGGTTTAACGACCTGCCACTACCCCGCCAGGGGGTAAATGGCAGAGACGTAGCTGCGAATCGCGTTCGCGTGTATTGCCGGGGGGGGGTTGAAATGGAAACGTAGGAGTCCTGGCCTGCAACATAATCGAGCCACAATGGGCGTACGGTCCTCCTCTCTCTCGCTCGGGAACAACAATTTGGGAAATGGCCGCGAGGAAAGCCGCCAAGCAGCGGCTGTCTCATCATGAGGCCTCCTTTGCCAGTACCAAAATATACTAATAGGGTTTTTTCCCCTTTTTTCTGGCAACAAAACTGACACCTTTTACAAGGAATCATGTTTACATTAACCACAATACTTGAAGTCAAAATGCAAACAAAACACAATACTTTGATAATTTATGCATTGTCCTTGAAACTTTTGGCATCATCTGGTCGAACACCATATGAGACTAGGCTCTAAGGAAAGCTGTCTCTGGTGTGGACCAATGAGTTTCAAGGACAATTCATAAATTTTCAGAGTATTGTTTTTTGTTTGCATTTTGACTGCAAGTATTGTGGTTAATGTAAACATGATTCCTTGTAAAAGGTGTCAGTTTTGTTGCCAGAAAAAAGTGGAAAACCCCTATTAGTTAGCGGTGTGTCTCGTGAGGTCGCTTTGCTGATGGCTGTGTTTGTCTCACACAGGGCCCCACCGCAGACCGTGGATGCCTTCTACTACTACGAGAGCCTCAACACGATGTACATTCCAGCCGGCATCATGCAGGAGCCCTTTTACCAAGATGTCTACCCCACGTACGGCCGCTATTGCACGTCCACTGCTGTCCATTAAACGAAGTCTAGAGAGCTTTGAGTGTAACGAGGTGGGATCTCAAGAGACCAGGATGAATGAGTCTCGTTTGTAACAGTGACTTGGGGCATCAGTCTGCCAGTGGGGGCGATGATTGCTGCTGTGGCCATGGTGGTGAGATGTTAACCACCTCACCTGGTATCAGGAGGTCGTGGGTTTGATCCCTATCCTGACCTGACACCTGTATATTTGGATTTTGCATGTTGTACCTGCTGGTTGCATGGATTTTTATCCGGGTCCCTTGATGTTTAGAAACATTGCGTTTAGAGTATTTAGCTGCTATAGATTCCCACAAGGTGGTAAGCCACTTTGTTGTGGCCAGGTCGCTTCTGAAAAAGAGCTCTCTATAGTTCAGTGGGCCTTACCTTCTAAAATATTTTTTAGATAGTTTTAGTTTAATCGTTTTTAATCGTGTGTCATCTCAATTGAGTTAATTTGCAGGGTGATTTTCAAATGTACCAATTTAGACCCTGAACGCGGGCACACAAATGGACCTACTCTTGCGAATGATGTAGCGGTTGATCTTTAACGTCCACCATAAAGCAGACGCGCGCGTTGGCATTGTTACGGTCAACACACACCGCAATGTGACCGGGGTGGCCACTGGATCGAACCGTGAACGTCTATAACAAGCGGCAAACACGCTACCCACCACTGGGCAGCGTCACCGCCCAAGAGAAGTGAAAATGTTCATTGTGGAATGAACCCTCAATGGAAAAAAAATCGTGAAGCGTTGTTGTACGACTGTTAATAACAAGAGGGAAAAGCTCTGTTATCTGGCACTTAACCATCCGGAGTGCTCCGTTAGCCGGCATCTGTCATAGATGGCAATGAAAGTTGATGGTCGATGGACGAGACATGGTGACAGAATAGCAACAACACGACGGGAACGAGCTCAAGAAGATAACCACCCACGCAGGGGTGGAGCGAGGAGAGTAGCTCATCTGCACAGCGAGACGATTTGAGGCACCGCAACATCGCAGGTAGTTTGGTCATGGCTCCTGATGACGGCGATGAGTGAGTGTGAGATTTACGTGAAGATGAAGAGAAGCTCGGCATAGAGAGGGTGTACGAGAAGATGCCGTCGAGGATCAGACGGAGAAGATCAGTGAGGAAATAGAAAAATGTGTACATTAATGGAAAGCAACGCACGTTGACGTCGTCCCAGAAACCCGAGCAGTGGCGATGTACACAGAGGCTAAACGCACGGAGGTTTAAATGCACGGAGGGTAAACGCCACGGAGAGAGGCATCGCAGTTAAACATAGACGTGGAGAAGTGAATCATAGAGCGAGAAACAGACATAAACAAGTCACACATAGAGGAAGGTAAGAAACACAAGGGCACAATTAAACAGGCTGGAGTAAACTCCAGACAGAGCCACGCAGAGACAGAAATACGACGGCCGCCATTCACCACAAAGGTGATGTCACCGCTGGCTGACGTCACCTTGGAAGTGTCAGAGGCTCTGGCTGGAGGCCAGGGTCAGGTGTGCGGGAGTTTTTGGGTCAAGTGATTGAGATGGCGATCCATCAGTGCCAGTTGGCACAGTTGGCACGGGGGAAATACAAACGCTTCACCGCAGCACGGGGAAGAGTTGAACAGGCACACACACACGCGACTTCAGCAATGGGAAACGCAACAGAAACACGTTGCAGTTGCTGAGTACAGGCCCCTAACATCCATCAGCCAGTAACAAACAGCACCGTCAAAGTTATAATAGAAGAGGAGGCAAGTACGGTGGTTGGTTGTACAGTACCTTCTTGCACCAACACGGAGAATATACTATCATCTCTTGATAGACTTTTATTATTGAGTCATAGTTTTCAATCATTTTTTACTATATGCAAACAAAAGCATGCCTCTCGTATTGAAGCACATTTATTGCAGTGATTGATCACAGTGAAGAGTTCCCTGTGAGTGCTGTGAACGACCGTGTTCTATACGGGCAGCAAAGCAGAACCCTGGGCCCTCTCTACGGCAGTAAAGCCGTCCGTAAAGCAGTCTTTATTGTGGCATCCTGCCCAAAGCTCGTGGAGAGTGCCGACGTCAGCGTAGCGGGTGATGGAAATGAGGCCGTTTCTGCCTGGGGTCCAAAGGTCACCAGCACCTGCGGCTGTCTGTGTGGCGTTTGAAGTTGCAGTCGTTTTGCTGCGTTCTCAAATTGACTTTCGCCAGCACTCATTGGCAGCAACGTCAAGTATCGCTAACTCTCAATCTAACGATGTAGTTTTTGTCATGCAGTTGTGACACCGCCCGTTATTTCCCGGTTTGAGGTTTGCGGTAGAGGGTCCGTGACATCATCCTCCGAAGTTTTCGACCGAAAAATCTTAAATGGATTTTTTTTGTTCAGTAGAAACAACAGATCCATTTTAAATTATGGGAAATATCGAGACTCCGAAATCCAATGCCAATGCCACAGCCGGTTACGCGGAGGACAAGAGGGACGAGGCCGTAGGGCGTGGTGCACGTTGAGAGTGGTTTATCGCACAGTGGTGGGGGGACGTTGGGCAGCGCAGTGTTTAGCATGCTGCGCTAGGAACTCGGCGACCCCGGCTTTGATTACCGCTCACGACGAATAAGCGGTGTGATTGTGTTTTGAAACGACCCTGGGGCCTCCCGTAGGTCATGTCAGCAATAAATGAATGCCCTGGTACTGATGTACCCATCATTCACTGGGGACACAAAAGGCAACCGATGTGGTCTGACCACCCAACCCCCCTCGTGTGCTGTGCTGGCCTTCATAGGTGCTTACAAGCAGCACCTGATCTCAACAGTCTGCGAAAAGGCTATACAGGGGGATCTCTGTATTGTGGTTTATCAACACAGCTAAAACAGCAGAGGACAAATTTGCCCCATCACAATTGACCCATGAAATAAGTTCACTTGATGATCTATGTGGGGATTCCAGGGCCTTGGCGAGCGAGCGTGACGTGGCTCCACGGGACACGGTCGAGTTCGGATGGGTTTTGAAGGCTGCTGGCCAGTGGTATTGTGTTTTACATGTGCGGATGCCGATACATCCACGTCATTCGGGTCGGTAATCAGGGAGCGAGCCTCGATGAAACCCCGGGTACATCCCGCTCATTCGGTGGTAATCACGCCCCCGGGAGCGAGCCTCGTGAACCCCGGTTACATCCCGTCATTCGGGTAATCAGGGGAGCGAGCCTCGTGAAACCCCGGTACATCCCGTCATTCGGGTAATCAGGGGAGCGAGCCTCGTGAAACCCCGGTACATCCCGTCATTCGGGTAATCAGGGGAGCGAGCTTTTTCGATTTAAAGCTTTCGTGACTGCAGGGATTCATCTTCTTGGTTCTTTCGGTAAAGTCACGTAGAAGGGAAGTAATAAAATAATAAAATAAAACATAATAAAACAATTCTCACGACGTTTCGGCCACAACGCAAGCAGCCGTCCTCAGGTGAAAACCAGGTCCGTCGAGGCGACAGAGTCTGAATGAAACAGCACACGAGCTTGGAGCATATATATAAGCTGGGCGCATTGACAAATGAATTTGCATATCAAAAGGAATTTAACATATTTATGGGAAATGCAGGAATGTGATTAGTACTGCATATGCATGTGCATTATGCAGGATTAACAGCATCAAAGGGAGCTGCAGTTACTGCTGCTGCAGCAGTTTCTGCTGCTGCTGCAGTTGCTGCTGCTGCCTGCGCACTTACTGCTGCTGCTGACACTTGCTGCTGCTGCTGCTGCAGTTGCTGCCATATCCATTTTAATTATAACACTATGTATTATTCTACCCACCCTAATGTGTATCATACTGCTATATGTTTACTGTTACTAATACGACACCATACATTACTCTGCACACTGCACCATGCAGTGAGTGGAACGCGGTCTGAAAGTCACCGTAAACGTGAACACAATCAGTTAAGATCCGAAATGTTTATGTAATGTACATTCCAATGATTGCTAAGCCAGAATCCCTCTTCTCGGTTGAAAATTGTCCCTGTGTTTTGTATATGTGGATCGCTCATGAACGGAATTTCTCTCATGATAGCCAGAGGGCTTGCAGAGAACCCTCTGTCTCTGGAGAAGTCAATGTCTCATGTGACGCCACTGAATTGTAACAGTGATCTGCCACGGCTGAGGTGTTTGTCCTACCGTGTTTCAGGTCTGCCTTATGTTCCCGGATGCGGTCTGATACATGTCGTTTGGTTTCTCCAATGTAACTGCTACCACAGAGGCAACTTAGTTTGTAGACGCCAGGGTACTGTATGTCTGGAACCACATCTTTTACAGACGGGACCAGATCACGGATTTTATGTACTGTGTTGAATCGGACCTGGATCTTGTGTTTAATCAGGATTTTGGAAGGATCCTGTTGAGGAGCCTTTCAAGACCATCACCTTACCCTACATTGCTGGGGTCACAAAAAAGATCTCCAAAATCCTGATTAAACACAAGATCCAGGTCCGATTCAACACAGTACATAAAATCCGTGATCTGGTCCCGTCTGTAAAAGATGTGGTTCCAGACATACAGTACCCTGGCGTCTACAAACTAAGTTGCCTCTGTGGTAGCAGTTACATTGGAGAAACCAAACGACATGTCTCAGACCGCATCCGTGAACATAAGGCAGACCTGAAACACGGTAGGACAAACCCTCAGCCGTGGCAGATCACTGTTACAATTCAGTGGGCTCACATGACATTGACTTCTCCAAGACAGAGGTTCTCTGCAAGCCATCTGGCTATCATGAGAGATTCGTTCATGAGGCGATCCACATATACAAACACAGGGACAATTTCAACCGAGAAGATGGATTCTGGCTTAGCAATCATTGGAAGGACGTAATAAACCATTTCGGATCTTAACTGATTGTGTTCACGTTTACGGTGACTTTCAGACCGCGTTCCACTCACTGGCATGGTGCAGTGTGCAGAGTAATGTATGGTGTCGTAATTGTACAGTAAACATATAGCAGTATGATACACATTAGGGTGGGTAGAATAATACATAGTGTTATATTAAAATGGATAAGGCAGCAACTGCAGCAGCAGCAGCAAGTGCAGCAGCAGCAGTAAGTGCAGCAGCAGCAGCAACTGCAGCAGCAGCAGAAACTGCAGCAGCAGCAGCAACTGCTGCAGCAGTAGTAACTGCAGCTCCCTTTGATGCTGTTAATCCTGCTTAATGCACATGCATATGCAGTACTAATCACATTCCTGCATTTCCCATAAATATGCTAAATTCCTTTTGATATGCAAATTCCTTTGTCAATGCGCCCAGCTTATATATATGCTCCAAGCTCGTGTGCTGTTTCATTCAGACTCTGTCGCCTCGACGGACCTGGTTTTCACCTGAGGACGGCTGCTTGCGTTGTGGCCGAAACGTCGTGAGAATTGTTTTATTATGTTTTATTTTTATTATTTATTACTTCCCTTCTACGTGACTTTACCGAAAGAACCAAGAAGAGGGGAGCGAGCCTCGTGAAACCCCGGTACATCCCGTCATTCGGGTAATCAGGGGCGAGCCTCGTGAAACCCCGGTACATCCCGTCATTCGGATAATCAGGGGAGCGAGCCTGCTGGGGGGTGCCCAAAGGAGAGCGTAGCCAGAGGACGGGGGGAAGGCCCCGCTCGGGGGATTAAAGGGCAGCGTGGATACGGTCAAGGGTCGTCATTGTGGGTAACACTCGGTGGGTCGGGTCACGTCGTCGGGTTGGGATCTTCAATAGCCTCGTGTGTAAGGGGGTTACACAGTGTGACACGGTATTACACAGTGCTACACAGTGTTACACAGTGCTACACAGTGTTACACAGTGCTACACAGTGTTACACGGTGTTACATAGTGTTACACGGTGTTACACAGTGTTACACGGTGTTACACAGTGTTACACGGTGTTACACAGTGTTACACGGTGTTACACAGTGTTACACGGTGTTACACAGTGTTACACGGTGTTACACAGTGTTACACGGTGTTACACAGTGTTACACGTGTTACACATGTTACACGGTGTTACACAGTGTTACACGGTGTTACACAGTGTTACACGGTGTTACATAGGGGTAGTTACGTTTACACCAATTACAGAACCTGTCCCGTACGGGACCAGCAGCTGGTACCCATAGCTGCCTTGTGTCCATGACACTGTCCTTACCCTCTTCACGGAGTTTTTAACACCACCA
>NW_026890758.1:0-17682 GCF_015708825.2 Lethenteron reissneri | reverse complement strand
TGAAATGCAACAGACTTGAAATTTGCCATGCGGGTACTTTGCAGACTGTACACCATGCACACTTTATAAAAATACACTTTTGTGTTTTTTTTTGCACAGCAAGTGAGCTGTGACGTCACATACCTGTCATGTCACCCAAATGCGTGGCTGGGGAGGGGAGATAAAAGAAATAATAAACTCGGCTACAAACTTTGAACTTGCCACGTGTCTAGCTCCCATACTGTACACAAAGTCAACCGTCTAAAATTGTACACCCCTAGCTGCCAGTGCTATTCAGTGACCTAAAATTAAATGTTTCGCTCCGGATGATCGCTACAAAGTATGACCTGTGTTTTGATTTAGTGTGCTGATCTTAAAGGTGCATTGAAAAATTACAATACTCCGATTGATGCTCCTGCTGTTGTGGAGTGACTCATGCAGCCAGCTATGGCTGCAGGGTTTTGGTAGTAGATGTTGTTTATGCCATTTATTGTGAAAATTCCGTCACAGTTCCTATGATTGCTTTTTCATTGCTTTCATGGCTTTATTTTGGTGATTTCGAAAAGTGTATTGGTTTAGCCATGTTTGTTTGTTGTAGTACAGAGTTAGACTGATGGCCTTAATCTAAGCTGTCTTGTGGTTGTTGTTGTTGTTTTACTTGCATCCCACTGAGATTTTTGCACACAGCGTTGGTGTACGGTGTTTTTTCTGCAATATTTTTGCTGTCTTTTCTTGAATTTTCTGTTTGCACTTAGTCACATATTCACTTTAAGATGTTTTTTTGTTCATGTTTTTGTTTTTTGTTTGTTGCGGTTGCACCCGATTCAAGAGCCGAATGGCTCACAGGGCTATACCTAATAAATGAACTTGAACTTGTATTTTGGGGGGTGACCACGAGGTGTGTGACGTCACCAGCATACAGGAAATGGCGAGAATCGATATCTGATGAGCGTTTGTGGTATCGATTCAACGGGAATAGGCCGATTCTAAAGGAATCTACGACCTTCGATTCCTTCGCACGATTTAAAGAATCGAATCTTGGCGCGCGCGCGTGCGTAAGTTTAAAGTTTGACGCAGCGCTCGTTGGGGTTTTATTTTTAATTAGCGAGGTAATGAACAAAGTTTTATTTTCATTTGTATATGTTGTGTTTTTAAGTTTTAAGAAGTTTATAAATATATTTTTCCCCCTGTAGGAGGGAGCTGTCTCTACCTGACTGGTGACATTCAATGCGGTTCGTGGTGATGATGCCGGTCGGCTACAGAGCTCACCAGAGTGACAACACCAGTCGGAGTTCATCACGATCGCGGTGGCGAGGAGATGTTCACTCCCTCGCCTGGTGGACAAGTGGTCGTGGGCTCGATCCCGTGTACAAAGCGAGGGAGTTAACATCTCCCAGCCACCGTGATGATGAGCGTGAGACTTGAAAACTAGAAATACACAGCAACAGCAGGCATCGTCAGGGCTGAGATCGAAGCCACGACCCCCTGTATACCCGGCGAGGTAGTCAACATCTCATAGCCACCGTGACGATGATGAGAGAGAGAGACGCAAACTCCAAATATACGGCAGCAGGCATCGTCAGGGTCGGGATCAAACCCATGACCTCCTGCATACCAGGCGAGGTAGTCAACATCTCATAGCCACCGTGACGATGATGAGAGAGAGAGACGCAAACTCCAAATATACAGCAGCAGGCATCGTCAGGGTCGGGATCAAACCCACGACCTCCTGCATACCAGGCGAGGTAGTCAACATCTCATAGCCACCGTGACGATGAGAGAGAGAGACGCAAACTCCAAATATATGGCAGCAGGTATCATCAGGGTCGGGATCAAACCCACGACCTACATATCAGGCGAGGGAGTTAACATCGTCTCCACCGGTTCACTTCTGCACAGCGCCGATGGCCATGAGGATGAGGAGGAGCTGTTCCTGGCCGGGTCTCTGCGCCTGTGGGGGCTTCGTCTTCGCACAGCTGTGGGCAGTCTCGGCCGCTTCCTGGTGGTAACCGTTGGCCGCTGTCTTCCTCCTCACGGCTGCGATGAGCGCAAGTTTCTAAGTTCATTGGTTTCTGAGCGGCCTCCTGACCGTCTTGTATTTTACACACCCCGTACAGTCGTTTAACACCTAGTAGCGGCAGGGCTTTCGCGACCAATGTCATCCACAATAGAGGCGTTTTTGGTGTTAGATCGCGTAAATATATAAATGTTCTTTGGTTCTTTCGGTAAAGTCACGTAGGTAGAAATAAAATAAAATGAAACAAATCACGACGTTTCGATCGCAACACAAGCGAACTTCGTCGGGAGGGGGACAACCACAGCGAGACAATGCTGAAGTCGGCGGGAGAGCTGCCGTGGCAAGAGGTTACATAGTAGTGTAATGTGAGGATGTATCCGGCTCACTGACGTATCACAACTCGTCACGATGATTGGCTCTGCCGGTCCTGGTTTATAGCCAATGGGGGAAGCCTGGGGCCATGGCTCTGACGTAATGGCAAGCTGACAGCTGCAAGTAGATGATTGGTTCTGCTGGCTTTGGCCTCAGCCAATGGGGAGACGAGTCAGGGGCGTGGTCCCGGGAGCCTACGAGGGAGCCTGGAATATTCCACGGAGGCTAACCAGGATTGGTGGAAACGTACCACGTGACCCGGGTATTAAATAGGGGTGGAGAGGAACGGCACGTGGTCAGAACGGGAACGAACGGAGGAAGGGGGCCACGCGGGAGCGGGGCTCCGGGTTGCCACGTGGTCCAGGCTGCCACGTGGTCCAGGCTGCCACGTGGTCCAGGCTGCCACGTGGCAGTGTGTCTCTCTGTCTGTCCCTTTCACGCTGCCTGTCAACAGCGTGAAGGGAAGCTGTAATGCAAGTTGAATAAAAGACGGATTCCAGAAGTCGCCTCAACGACCCTTATTACATAGGTAAGAGAGGGGGGAGGAGGCAAGGGGGGAGAGAGATAGGGGGGTGGTAGGGTGAGGGGGGGGGCGCGTGAGTGCTATGGAAAGAGGACGTGAGGCTGGGGGGGGGGGTGTGGGCGGGGCTGGCAGTAAACCGGCAGGTACGATGGAAACAACAACAACAACAAGTGAAGGCATTACCTGGTTGATAACATCCTTGCAATGATTGTTCAATTTGTATCCATCTTCTCGGTTTAAGTTTTGTCTATGTTTATATATCTGGATGGCTTCATGCACACACCTTTCATAGTAGCCCCGAAGGTTTGCAGAGTACTTGGTCTCAGTGAAAAAACAATATCACGCGAGCCCACGCGTTATAGCATGTGCAGCTACGGCAGAGGTATTGTTCTGCCGTGTTTCAGATCTGCCTTGTGTTCGCGAACACGGTCCGAGACATGACGTTTTGTTTCCCAATGTAACTGCTAACCGCAGTGCATTGCATGTCAAGAATGACCTCCTTCACAGATGGGATTAGATCACGTATTTTGACCTGCATACCAGGCGAGGTAGTCAACATCCCCTGGCCACCGTGACTCCCCCCCACCCCCCGTCCCTTGCAGGTTGCTGCCCCTGTGGACCCCGCTCTTCGACCGCTCCGACTCTCCACTGCTGTGCACCGCGGCGCCGGGTCTCCCCCGGACAGCGCAGCCTGTGCCGGCGGCACTCGAACCACGCGGAGCAGGTGGCCAATGGCATCCAGCTGGCGCTCGACGAGTGTCGGCACCAGCTGCAGGCCTGGCGGTGGAACTGCACCACGCCCGGCGCCGAGGACACTCTGGGCCCCGTGGCTCAATCTGGTAAGGGGATCGTCAGGCTGGGTCGGAGCGAGCGTCGGAGCCTCTGCCGGCAACATAAAGGTTTAAAATAGCATGGTGGGGCAGCTGATGTCAGTGATGGTGGTAGTCGTGAGCAACGACGGCGCTGGTGGTGGGTTTTCACCAATCGGAGGGCTGCCTCGCTTTACTCGCCACCATCCGACACGGCCAATTAGCGAGGTCTAGTGTCGTGTAAGCAGAACGTGGCCAATCCCCTTGTTTCAGACTGAAGTAGAATGTCTCCACAATGCTGGCTGTCGCCCAGAGGTCACAAACGGATATCGGGTACCCGGTTGCGACCTCTGCTGTCACCTGATGACGCTAGTTGTTGTTGTGGTGGTTGTTGTGGTTGTTGTTTTCCCAGCGAAACATCACAATACTCGAATTGTAAATGTTGCAGTGAGTTTACTCTTCAACACACAGCAACCGGTCAGTGCTGTACTAGTGCAATGAGACAAAAACGTGCAGAGTGCTTCTTATTCATTTCTCACACTTGGGCACAAACACTGGGCGATATATATAGACACGTTTCTACGTGGCTACACACAGCCGACCTTTCTAGACAGCCCCATCGTCGGCGTCTAGCTACACGTAGCGATGACGACGACGACGATTGGAGCTGTGCAGAGGATCGGCCAGGATCCCGCGACAGCCCCGAACCTTCAGTTACGTCCCCCCTACTACACACTTCCCGGCGTGGCGAAACCCCGACTCCGGCCATGCCCCCTTCTAGAACCTTCTAGCAAGTTCCCGGAGCTTCCCTACTGACCCCGCCTGTTACCTTGAACCCAGAGACGCCCCCCTTGTGGTTGGTTATTATATTACGCGCCCATACTCGTGATTACCCGTCCTGGCCCACAGGTGGCGCCCTGTCGTCGCACTCGTAACGAATTCGCCACGTTCTGTTTTTCGTGCCAAATCCTTAACCTATGGGATGCGTCGGCGGGAGTGGTGGTTCTAACGACGTGACGTTTCTATTTCGGCAATGGTCTACACGAGATAATAGACAGTCGATCAAATTGTTTTGTCGGCGGGGCTGATTGGGCTCTTCGGGTGGTCGGGGTGGGGGGGGCTCCAGGCTCGCGCGAGGCGGCCTTCGTCTCCGCCCTGATCGCCGCCGGAGTTGTCCACGCGGTGGCGCGCGCCTGCCGCCAGGGGGCGCTGCCGGGCAGCTGCGACTGCGTCGCTGCGGCCGCGGCAGATCTGCCGCGTGGCGCCCAGCCGGGCTGCGGGACGACGTCAAATACGGATACCGGTTCGCCAGGAAGTTTGTGGACGAGAGCGAGCACGATCGCAGGCGGCATGGAAGAGGGGGGAGTCTCGGCTGGAGCTCGTCCAGATGAATTTGCACAATAACAAGGCCGGCCGGCTGGTGAGTCGGCAAATGGGGATGGGTAGACGAAAATTAAAAATTAACCCGTAAAACAACGTTTTTCACTATAAATCCTTTATATGCGTGGCGGCTAGAGTCCTCTCGTCCTCTGGCTTGAGATGGCTGCCACCTATGGGTCAGATGATTGCCTGCCACCATTAAGCAATTGGTAATTAAATATTTAATTTGTTTTCCCTAAACAGTGTAAAATTTTGTAAAAAAAATTCACGAACATTAATTGTCTCGCAGAACGAGTCTGTGTGCAAAATGTCAGCTCGATTGGATGACGGGAAGTGGGTTAAAAAACGACCGAAAGATTTGCACGGTCGTATGCAAGCAAGCAAGCACGCAAGCGAACTTAATTTAAAGGATTTAAAAATCGCCCTGTTGGGCACGCTGAGGAGATGCTTGCGCAGACCCAATGTGGTTTTAGGCCAGGGTGGCCCCGTCTGCTACAGCAGAGGTGTAGGGAATTCCAACAAGACCTACATCTCTGCTTTATTGACCTGGTCAAGGCCTATGATACCATCAGTAGGTCTGGGTTGTGGGTTTTTCTTTGTGCTTTCAGTGTCCTTGACTCATGATGGTGAGCGGGCCTGGGAAAAGCTGCGTGGCGATGTTCTCTGGCTCCCACATACTTAAAAAATATTTTGACCATGTAGTTCGTGAAGCCTTCCATGGCTGTAACGGAGAATTTCCATCGGGTAGAGTGGGAGGTGATGGATGCACGGTTGCGGTCAAGGGAGGCTCCCTATTGCTCAACCATGTTATGTATTCCGATGATCTGGTGATTGCTGCTCCACTCAGGAGGAGGAGATGGAGACGCTGCTGCTGAGACTGGAGCGTGCCACTAAGAGGTGGGGCCTTACCATCAGCCCCACCAAAACTAAGCACCTGCCTGGGTATTTTGTACCTCGGACACTCCACCCCCACAACTCCCATTTGGTGATAGGTAGTTGTGGAGAGAGTGGAGAGTTTCCCATACTTGGGCATTGGTGCATTGGCCAGTCATCTCCGTCAGTCGACCCATGACACCTGGTTCTGTCCCATGACCTCCTGCCAACGGGCATTCGACACTTCACGTGGGCTTAATGTGCACATGGCTTGGCACAGGCGCCGTGGTGACATCACCGCCACTTATTGGCGAATGCGTTTGGTAGTGATGATTTGTGGTGGTGACGATGATGATGTGGTGGTGGTGCTACAGGCTGTGTACAATCTGGCGTACACGCAGTGCAAGTGCCACGGGTTGACTGGCGCCTGCACGCTCAAGATCTGCTGCCACAGCTCGCAGACTTTCGCAAGTTTGGAAAACTTCTCAAGGTGGAGCTCACGGCTGCATGGACTGCACCCTGAGGGAGGGTGAGGGTGGGTGGGGTGCGGTGGTGAGTGTGGGTGAGTGGGGTGAGTGTGGGGTGAGTGGGTGGGGTGAGTGGGGTGAGGTGAGGTGGGTGGGTGAGGTGGGTGAGTGTGGGGTGAGTGGGGGTGAGTGGGGGTGAGGTGGGTGGGGTGAGGTGGGTGGGGTGAGGGTGGGGTGAGTGGGGTGGGGTGAGGTGGGTGGTGGTGAGGTGGGTGGTGTGGGGTGAGTGTGGGTGGGGTGAGGTGGGTGGGGTGAGTGGGGTGGGGTGAGGTGGGTGGGTGAGTGTGAGGTGGGTGAGTGTGGGTGGGGTGAGTTGGTGGGTGGGTGTGGGTGAGTGTGGGGTAGTGTGGGGGGAGTGAGGTGGGGGTGAGGTGGGTGAGTGTGGGTGAGTGTGGGGGGTGAGTGTGGGTGGGTGAGGTGGGTGAGTGTGGGGGGGAGTGTGGGGGGTGAGGTGGGTGGGGTGGGGTGGAGTGTGGGTGGGTGGGTGGGTGAGTGGAGGTGAGTGTGGGGGGTGGGGGGGGGGGGGGGTGGGGTGGTGGGGGTGGGGGGGTGGGGGGGGGGGGGTGGGGGGGGGGGGGGGGGGGTGAGTGTGGGTGGGGTGAGTGTGGGTAGGTGGAGGGGTGAGTGGGGTGAGTGTGGGGTGAGTGTGGGGTGAGTGGGTGGGGTGAGGTGGGTGAGTGTGGGTGGTGTGTGGGGATGGTGGGTGGGTGGTGGGGGGGGTGAGGTGGGGGTGAGTGTGGGGTGAGGTGGGTGGGGTGGGTGGGGTGAGTGGGGTGGGGTGAGTGTGGGTGGGGTGAGGGTGGGTAGGTGTAGGGGTGAGTGTGGGTGAGTGTGGGGTGAGGGGGGTAGGTGGGGGGGTGAGTGGAGGGGAGGTGAGTGTGGGTGGGGTGAGGTGGGTGAGTGTGGGGTGAGTGGGTGGGGTGAGGTGGGTGAGTGTGGGTGGGGTGAGTGTGAGTGTGGGTGGGAGGTGGGTGGGGTGGGTGGGGTGGGTGAGGTGGGTGGGGTGAGTGTGGGTGGGGGTGAGTGGGGTGGTGGGTGAGGTGTGGGTGGGGTGAGTGTGGGTGGGGTGAGTGTGGGTGTGGGGGGGTGAGTGTGGGTGGGGGGTGAGTGGGGTGTGGGGGGTGGTGGGTGAGGTGGGTGGGGTGGTGAGTGTGGGTGGTGGTCAGTGGGGTGGGGTGAGTGGGGTGGGGGTGAGTGTGGGTGGGTGTGAGTGTGGGTGGGGTGAGTGAGTGTGGGTGGGGTGAGTGTGAGTGTGAGTGGGGGGGTGAGTGGGGTGGGTGAGTGTGGGTGGGTGAGTGTGGGTGAGTGTGATGTGTAGGTGGGGTGAGTGGGGTGGGGGTGAGTGGGGTGGGGTGGGTGGGGTGAGTGGGTGGGGTGAGTGTGGGTGGGGTGAGTGTGAGTGTGATGAGTGGGTGGGGTGAGGTGGGTGGGGTGAGTGTGGGGTGAGTGGGTGGGGTGAGTGTGGGTGGGGTGAGTGTGAGTGTGAGAGGGGGGGTGAGTGTGGGTGGGGTGAGTGTGTGGGGTGAGTGTGAGGTGTGGGTGGGGTGATGTGGGTGGGGTGAGTGGGGGGGCTGAGTGTGGGTGGGGTGGAGGTGGGGTGAGTGTGATGTGTGAGTGTGGGGGTGAGTTGGTGGGGTGAGGTGGGTGGGGTGAGTGGGTGGGGTGGTGTGAGGTGGGTGGGGTGAGTGTGGGTGGGGTGAGTGTGGGTGGGGTGAGTGTGAGGTGGTGGGTGAGTGTGGGTGGGGTGAGGTGAGGTGGGTGGGTGAGTGGGGGTGGGGTGAGTGTGGGTGGGGTGAGTGTGGGTGGGGGGAGTGTGGGTGGGGTGAGTGTGAGGTGGGGGGGGTGAGGGGGTGGGGGTGTGGGGGGGGTGAGTGTGGGTTGGGGGGTGAGTGTGGGTGGGGGCGTGTGAGGTGGGGTGAGCGAGTGGGGTGGGGTGAGTGTGAGGTGGGTGAGTGAGTGTGGGTGGGGGTGAGTGGGAGGTGTGGGTGGGGTGAGTGTGGGGTGGGGTGAGTGGGGTGGGTGAGTGTGAGGTGGGTGAGCTGAGTGTGGTGGGGTGAGTGTGAGGCGAGAGTGAAGAGGCTGATCAATGGGAGGGTTACAGACGTGGGGGGGGGGGGGGGTCCCTAACAGCTCAGGGTGCTGCTGCATTCACTCAACCACCTCCACCACCATCATCCTCCACCACACCACCACACCACCACACCACCATCACCACCACCACCACCACCATCACCACCACCACCATCACCACCACCACCATCCCACCACCACCACCACACCATCACCACCACCACCACCATCACCACCACCACCATCACCATATCCCACCACCACCCCACCACCACCACCATCACCACCATCACCACCACCACCACCATCACCACCACACCACCACCATCACCACCACCACCACACCACCATCACCACACACCACCACCCACACCACACCCACCATCACCCTCCACCACCACCACCATCACCACCACCACCATCCCACCACCACACCATCACCACCACCACCACCACACCACACCTCACCACCATCACACCACCACCACCACCATCACCACCATCACCTCCACCACCACCTCCACCACCACCACCATCACCACCATCACCACCACCACCACCACCATCACCACCACCACCTCCCCACCACCTCCACCACCACCTCCCCACCACCACCACCACCACCTCCACCACCATCACCACCACCATCACCACCACCACAACCATCACCACCACCATCACCACCACACACCACCACCACCATCACCACCACCATCACCACCATCACCACCACCTCCACCACCACCACCACCATCACCACCACCACCATCACCACCTCCACCCCACCACCTCCACCAACCACCACCATCACCACCATCACCACCACCACCACCACCACCACCATCACCACCACCACACAACACATCACCACCATCACCATCACCACCACCACCACACCACCATCACCACCACCACACCACCACCATCACCACCACCATCACCACCACCACCATCACCCACCACCACACACCACCATCACACCACCACCACCATCACCATCACCAACCATCCCCACCACCACACCACCACCCTCACCACCACCACCATCACCACCACCACCACCTCCACCACCATCACCACCACCATCACCACCACCACAACCATCACACCACCACCACCATCACCACCACCACCTCCACCACCACCATCACCACCTCCCACCACCACATCACACCACCACCATCACCACCATCACCCACCATCACCACCACCTCCCACCACCACCACCATCACACCACCACCACCACCATACCACCACCACCTCCATCACACCTCCACCACCACCATCACCACCACCATCACCACCACCTCACCACCATCACCACCACCACCACCACACAAACATCACCACCACCATCACCACCACCACCATCACCACCATCACCACCATCACCACCACCTCACCACCACCACCACATCACCACACCACCACCATAACCACCACCACCACCTCCATCACCACCACCACCTCCACCACCACCATCACCACCACCATCACCACCACCTCCACCACCATCACCACCACCACCACCACCAAAATCACCACCACCATCACCACCACCATCACCACCACCATCACCACCACCACCACCTCCACCAACATCACCACCACCACCACCACCATCATCACCACCACACCACCACCACAACCATCACCACCATCACCACCATCACCATCACCACCATCACCACCACCACCACCATCACCACCACCACCATCACCACCACCATCACCACCACCACCATCACCACCCCACCATCACACCACCACCACCACCATCACCACCATCACCACCACCATCACACCACCACCACCACCATCACCACCACCACCATCACCACCACCACCATCACCACCACCACCATCACCACCACCATCATCATCACCACCACCATCATCACCACCACCATCACCACCACCACCACTCCACCACCCCACCTCACCACCACCATCACCACCACCACCACCACCATCATCACCACCACCATCATCACCACCACCTCATCACCACCACCACCACCATCACCACCACCACCACCATCACCACCACCACCACCACCCCCACCACCACCTCCACCACCACACCACCACCACCATTACCACCACCATCACCACCATACCACCACCATCACCACCCACCACCACCATCACCACCACCACCATCACCACCACCACCATCATCATCACCAACACCATCATCACCACCACCACCATCACCACACCACACCACCTCCACCACCACCACCACCCATCACCACCACCACCACCATCAATCACCACCCACTCATCACACCACCACCACCCATTCACCACCACCACCAACAGCAAAAATAAAACACCGGGCGGATCCTCTTCCTCCGCCTCACGCCCCTGACGACGACGGTGACGATGGCGGCTGCAGGACAAGTACGACGCAAGTTCCGCCGTGGGGGGGCCGGCTGGTGACCCACAACCTGGATTGCTCGTTCCGGGGGCAGCGGTGGCGGCGGTGGCGGCGGTGGGCGCGGTGCCTTTGGCCGTTACCGTCGGCCGCAAAAGCGGCAAAGCCGCCCGCTGGCCGCGCCTGCACCTGGAGCCGGTGGACGAGGGGTTCGTGGCGCCCACTGCGAGCGAGCTGGTGCACGTGCACGGCAGCCCCGACTACTGCGAGCGCGACGATGCCCGCGGCGTTGCCGGCACGGTGGGGCGGCGGTGCCACTTGCCCCGCCAACGGCACCGGGGATTGCTCGATCATGTGCTGCGACAGAGGGTACAACACTGTCCGAGGTGTGCCCCCACCCCCGCCCCCCCGTCGCCGCGACCCGAAAATAAACTCAAACTATTCGTTAAGAAGCTACGAAACTATTTTATATTTAACCAGCCGAGCTGCGTAGATCCAGCCACAGACGATAGGTCGACCAAGTGGCTCGTCACGTAGAAATGCACAGCGTCCAAATCTCTTAAATCGCCTGATTTTCAACGTGGAGGGAGAAGCGGAGGACCCGGAGACAAATCCACGTGACCTACGGGCAGAGAGAGACACGCAAACTCCAAATATGCAGCATCAGCGGGCATTGTCAGAGTTGGGATCGAACCCACGACCTCCTGCACAACAAGCGAGGGAGTTAACATCTCCTAGCCACCGTGATGATGATGAGAGAGAGAGAGACGCAGACTCCAAATATACAGCAGCAGCAGGCATCGCCAGGGTCAGTGCAATGTCTCTCATATCCTACACTACTTAGCTAGGACAAGCGTGCACTACTTGTGCTCGGATAACGACAGACACCCTCTCTTTCCACACTGTCCCTGTACTACTATACACTATCACTCTTGACTTAAAGCTTTCATGACAGCAGGAATTAATATTCTTTGGGTCTTTCGGTAAAGTCACGTAGATAGGTGAAAAAAAAAATCACTAAAATAACCAAACGGTCGCTTGTGTTGGCGATCGAAACGTCGTAGTTTTTTGTTACTTTTATTATTTTTTTAGGCCATCTACGTGGCTTTAGCAAAAGACCCCAAGGATACTATTCTTCGCTCCGTTACACTACTACGCTAACAGTACACTATACACTACACTACTATACACTACACTATACACTACACTATACACTACACTATACACTACACTACACTATACACTACACTATACACTACTATACACTACGCTATACACTATACACTACACTATACACTACACTATACACTACACTATACACTACACTACAATATACACTACACTCTACACTATACTATACACTACACTATACAGTACACCACGGAGAGAAGTGCACGCAGACTTTTGTTACCTCGCGGCGGCGATTGCAGAATCGCGATAAAAACCTCGTGGGCAAAACGACGATGTCCGACGTTTTGCACTCTCGCCTCTGCTGTGTTCCCCTCCCAGTGACGGTGGAGAAGCGGTGCAGATGCAAGTTCCGGTGGTGCTGCTCCGTCAAGTGCGAGCGGTGCCCGCAGACCGTTGACCAACTCTCTTGCAAGTAGACAAGTAGACTGCAAGCCGCAAGCTGCCGGGTGGCCTCGGCTGGAGATCGACTCCAGTCGGGGTTCAGCCGAGTCCTGCCGGGTTCGGTGATCCGTTCAAAGTTGTTGAGGGTGCCAGCACCACGGCATCCAGCACTACACTATACACTACTATACACTACACTATACACTACTATACCTACACTATACACTACAAACTATACACTGCACTATACACTACACTATACACTACACTATACACTACTATACACTACACTATACATTATACACTACTATACACTACACTATACACTACACTACTATACACTACACTATACACTACACACTACACTATACACTACTATACACTACCTACACTACTATACACTACTATACACTACACTATACCTACACTATACACTACACTATACACTACTATACACTACACTATACACTACTATACACTACACTATACACTACTACACTATACACTACTACCTATACACTACACTATACTATACACTACACTACTATACACTACACTACTATACACTACACTACACTATACACTACACACTACACTATACACTACACTACTATACACCACAACTACTATACACTACACTATACACTACTCTACACTACACTACTATACACTACACTACTATACACTATATACACTACACTATGTAGACTCCACTTATATACACTGCTCTCTATATGTTACATGTTGATATACATGACATCTTGATGTGACGTGAGGCAGATGACGATGCTAGTACCTGCCTCCATTCCCGTTCTGTATCGGCCAAGAGTTTTCGTAGCTGTGAATTAAAAGTGTTTTGCATGTTCGGTCAAACAAAATCCTCAGGTTTCTATCTCATCGTTTTGATATCGCGATGGATTCAAAGTTGACGTCACTCGGGTAACGACGGCGGTCAACTGCACCGTGCCGCGGTTTGGGTTGGGCTGTAGCAGGATGGAATTAATCCGCGACAGAATGAATGACGCATTCAAGTTCATGATTAGGTGTAGCCCTGTGAGCCATTCGGCTCTTGAATCGGGTGCAACCGCAACAAACAAAAAACTAAACATGAACAAGAAACATCTTAAGGTGAATATGTGACTAAGTGCAAACAGAAAATCCAAGAAAAAACAGCAACATATTGCAGAAAAAGCACCGTACACCAACGCTGTGTGCAAAAATCCCAGTGGGATGCAAGTCAAACAACCAACAACAACAACCACAAGACAACTTAGATCACGGCCATCAGTCTAACTCTGTACTACAACAAACACCAACAACAACAACCACAAGACACTTAGATCAAGGCCATCAGTCTAACTCTGTACTACAACAACAACAACAACAACCACAAGACAACTTAGATCAAGGCCATCAGTCTAACTCTGTACTACAACAAACAA
Source organism: Lethenteron reissneri (assembly GCF_015708825.2). Lineage (NCBI taxonomy): Eukaryota > Metazoa > Chordata > Hyperoartia > Petromyzontiformes > Petromyzontidae > Lethenteron > Lethenteron reissneri. The sequence goes on along the minus strand of NW_026890758.1, from coordinate 3,737 downwards.
CCAACAACAACAACAACCACAAGACAACTTAGATCAAGGCCATCAGTCTAACTCTGTCTACAACAAACAACCACAACAACAACCACAAGACAACTTAGATCAAGGGCCATCAGTCTAACTCTGTTAATGTCGGGGAGGAAGCCAAACTGGAGTCAATGGGACGGCCTAATATGGGGGTCTTTGTCGATCCACAAATCTCTTTAGATCGAGAAATCTCGGTGCCATCCACAAATCGTCAGTTTCTCGTTCAGAAATCACGTAGCGGGAGTCACTTTTAACGATAACAAATTGTATTTCAAATATCACTGCTTGATCCACACTCCATCACATAGACCAACACACTCTAAATGTCAGAGCTCATTCACTGCTAGATCCACGCTCCATCGCATAGACCAACACACTCAAAGTGTCAGAGCTCATTCACTGCTTGATCCACACTCCATCGCATAGACCAAACACACTTAAAGTGTCAGAGCTCAAAACACTGCTAGATCCACACTCCATCACATAGACCAACACACTCAAAGTGTCAGAGCTCAAACACTGCTAGATCCACACTCCATCACATAGACCAACACACTCAAAGTGTCAGAGCTCAATCACTGCTAGATCCACACTCCATCACATAGACCAACACACTCAAAGTGTCAGAGCTCAATCACTGCTAGATCCACACTCCATCACATAGACCAACACACTCAAAGTGTCAGAGCTCAATCACTGCTAGATCCACGCTCCATCACATAGATCACTCACTCAGTGTCAGAGCTCATTCACTGCTTGATCCACACTCCATCACATAGACCAACACTACTCAAAGTGTCAGAGCTCAATCACTGCTAGATCCACACTCCATCACATAGATCACCACACTCAAAGTGTCAGAGCTCAATCACTGCCTCTGATCCACACTCCATCACTAGACCAAACACACTCACAGTGTCAGAGCTCAATCACTGCTAGTATCCACACTCCATCACATAGACCAAACACACTCAAAGTGTCAGAGCTCAATCACTGCTTGATCCACACTCTATCACATAGACCAACACACTCAAAGTGTCAGAGCTCAATCACTGCTAGATCCACACTCCATCACATAGACCAACACACTGAAAGTGTCAGAGCTCAAACACTGCTAGATCCACGCTCCATCACATAGACCAACACATTCAAAGTGTCAGAGCTCATTCACTGCTTGATCCACACTCCATCACATAGACCAACACACTCAAAGTGTCCGAGCTCAATCACTGCTTGATCCACGCCCATCACATAGATCAACACACTCAAAGTGTCAGAGCTCGATCACTGCTTGATCCCCGCTCCATCACATAGAATCAACACACTCAAAGTGTCAGAGCTCAATCACTGCTTGATCCACACTCCATCAATAGACCAACACACTCAGAGTGTCAGAGCTCAATCACTGCCTCGCTCCTGGGCCTCCCCTAGTCGACTCAAGCATCAATCGAGAGCCTGGTGCGGTGTGTCGCAGTGAACATCGCCACGGGAGAGACACAGGCGGCTGGGCGTGGTGCTGGCCACCCGCCCCCTCGTGAGCCGCCACTCGTGAGCAGCAGCAGCTGCACAGGCTGCACGGCAGGGGGGTCTTGTGTGGGGGGGGTACAGGGGGGTACGGTGGGGGGTACAGGGGGGGGTACAGGGGGGGGGTATCAGGGGTGGGGGTACAGGGGGGGGTAGGGGGGGGGTACAGGTGGGGGGTGGTTACAGGGGGGGGTTACAGGGGGGGGGGGTAACAGGGGGATTACAAGGGGGGGGGGGGGGTGACAAGGGAGGTACATCACTTACACACTGAACTCTGCACGTATAAAGTACTGTGCATATATATAGACATTTTCGATTTAAAGATTTCGTGACTGCAGGGATTCATGTTCTTGCTTCTTTCGGTAAACTCACGTAGAAGGGAAATACACAATACAATATAAAACAATAAAAATTAAAATAATTAAATCACGACTTTTTCGCGGGCAACACAGACGGAAGTTTGCGTTGCCTCCGAAACGTGGCGATATTATTTATTTTAATTTTATTTTTTATACCCACGTGACTTTACTGAAAAAAACACAGAGTATGCGCGTAGACTCTTGCTTATTTCTATTTTATATTTAAAATTTTCACCCACGTGACTTTACCGAAAGAAGCAAAGGATATGGATCCTATCAGTCACGAAAACTTCAAATCGACTGCTGCACATACAGAACTGTGGCCAGTGTTGAGTCTATGGGCGGGCGCCTATCAGCTCTACGGAATTTAGCCTCGCTGCCACGTGGTCGCCTATCCGCGCTACGTTTTCTAAACGCGCCCTGCTAAAGCCACGCGTGGTCACAACGACGCACCGTCTCCCGCCCTTGTTGTGGTAGCGAAACGTCGGACCTCCACCACCACCTCCACCACCACCACCACCTCCTCCACCACCACCTCCACCACCACCACCACCCCTCCACCACCACCACCTCCACCACCACCACCACCTCCACCACCACCATCACCACCACCACCCTCCACCACCACCACCACCACCACCTCCACCACCACCTCCACCACCACCTCCACCACACCACCACCTCCACCATCACCACCACCACCACCTCCACCACCACCACCACCTCCACCACCACCTCCACCACCACCTCCACCACCTCCACCACCACCACCTCCTCCACCACCTCCACCACCTCCTCCCACCTCCACCACCTCCACCACCTCCTCCACCACCACCACCACCTCCACCACCTCCACCACCACCACCTCCACCACCACCACACGAGGCAATAGCTTCGTGTGTCACCTCCTCGCCACGACGGAGTAGAGAGCTCAAGACCCCCACCACCCACACAGACGTCTACGGAGCGAACCACGAGGTGAGTGAGTGCAGCCCTAGGCCACATTGCCCCGCCTGGTTGGCTGGGATTGGGTGGCTGATTGGATTGGGCTGGGCTGATACCCCCCCCCCCCACCACCATCCCCTGTGGTCTTTGTGGAACAGTTGAGGGGTCTAAACTGTGTTGGTCAATCCACCCGTGGAATGTAACATTCATGTAAATGTCTAAGTCGAGATCATTTAATCAATCTGGGGTCGTGACGGTGACTAGGTGGATGTTAACTCATTCGCCTGGTCTACAGGAGGTCATGAGTTCGATCGCGACCCTGTAGAGATATTGACTACCTCGCCTGGTCTACAGGAGGTCGTGGGTTCCATCATGTCCCTGTAGAGATGTTAACTCCCTCGCCTGGTCTACAGGAGGTCGTGAGTTCGATTGCGACCCTGTAGAGATGTTAACTACCTCGCCTGGTCTACAGAAGGTCGTGGGTTCGATCCCAACCATGACGCCCCTCTATCAAGTTCAAGTTCATGTATTACGTATAGCCCTGTGAGCCATTCGGCTCTTGAATCTGGTGCAACCGCAACAAACAAAAAACTAAAATATGAACAAGAAAACATCTTAAAGTGAATATTAGACTAAGTGCAAACAAAATCTAAGAAAAGACCAAAATATTGCAGAAAAAGTACCGTTACACCAACGCCATGTGCAAAAATCCCAGTGGGATGCAAGTCAACAACAACAACCACAAGACAACTTAGATTAAGGCCATCAGTCTAACTCTGTACATCAACAAACATGGCAAACCAAAAAAAAAACGGGCCGAACGAAATCTGTTTAGGCATGCGGTGGCTGGGCATGCGGGTTACATGACCCAGCCAACGCAGCCTT
>NW_026890757.1:12500-77828 GCF_015708825.2 Lethenteron reissneri | reverse complement strand
GGGGGAGGTCCCTAGCAGCTCAGGGTGCTGCCCGCATTCACTCAACCTTCACCACCTCCACCACCACCACCACCTCCACCACCACCACCTCCACCTCCACCACCACCACCACCTCCACCACCACCACCATCACCATCACCACCACCTCCACCACCACCATCACCACCTCCATCACCACCACCATCACCACCACCACCACCCCCATCACCACCACCACCACCAGCACCACCACCACCACCACCTCCACCACCACCTCCACCACCACAACCTCCACCACCACCACCACAGCTAAATAAAACACGGCGGATCCTCTTCCTCCTCCTCACCCCTGACGACGACGGTGACGATGGCGGCTGCAGGAAAAGTACGACGCAAGTTCCGCCGTGCGGCTGGTGACCCACAACTGGATTGCTCGTTCCGGGGGCGGTGGCGGCGGCGGTGCCGGTGCCGTTACCGGTGGCCGCGAAAGCGGCAAAGCGGCCCGCTGGCCGCGCCTGCACCTGGAGCCGGTGGACGAGGCGTTCGTGGCGCCCACTCCGAGCGAGCTGGTGCACGTGCACGGCAGCCCCGACTACTGCGAGCGCGACGATGCCCGCGGCGTTCCCGGCACGGTGGGGCGGCGGTGCGACTTGCGCTCCAACGGCACCGGGGATTGCTCGATCATGTGTTGCGGCAGAGGGTACAACACCGTCCGAGGTGTGACCTCCCCCCCCCCACCGTCGCCGCGACCCGAAAATAAACTCAAACTATTCGTTAAGAATCTTCTTGGTTCTTTCGGTAAAGTCACGTAGAAGGGAAGTAATAAATAATAAAAAAAAACATAATAAAATTATTCTCACGACGTTTCGGCCACAACGCAAGCAGCCGTCCTCAGGTGAAGACCAGGTCCGTCGAGGCGACAGCGTCTGAATGAAGCAGCACACAGACGCTGTCGCCTCGACAGATGTGTTTTTCACCTGAGGACGGCTGCTTGCGTTGTGGCCGAAACGTCGTGAGAATAATTTATTATGTTTTTTTTATTATTTTATTACTTCCCTTCTACGTGACTTTACCAAAAGAACCAAGAAGATGAATCCCTGCAGTCACGAAAGCTTTAAATCGAAATTTATTCATTAAGAAGCTACGAAAACTATTTTATGTTTGACCAGGCAAGTTCCGCCGAGCTGCGTAGATCCAGCCACAGACGATAGGTCGACCAAGTGGCTCGTCGCGTAGAAACGCACAGCGTCCAAATACTCTTAAATCGCCTGATTTTCAACGTGGAGGGAGAAGCGGAGGACCCGGAGACAAATCCACGTGACCTACGGGCAGAGAGAGACACGCAAATGCAGCATCAGCGGGCATTGTCAGAGTTGGGATCGAACCCACGACCTCCTGCACAACAAGCGAGGGAGTTAACATCTCCTAGCCACCGTGATGATGATGAGAGAGAGAGAGACGCAGACTCCAAATATACAGCAGCAGCAGGCATCGTCAGGGTCAGTGCAATGTCTCTCATATCCTACAGTACTTAGCTAGGACAAGCGTGCACTACTTGTGCTCGGATAACGACAGACACCCTCTCTTTCCACACTGTCCCTGTACTACTATACACTATCACTCTTGACTTAAAGCTTTCGTGACAGCAGGATTTAATATTCTTTGGGTCTTTCGGTAAAGTCACGTAGATAGGTGAAAAAAATCACTAAAATAAACCAAACGGTCGCTTGTGTTGCGATCGAAACGTCGTAGTTTTTTGTTACTTTTATTATTTTTTTAGGCCATCTACGTGGCTTTAGCGAAAGACCCCAAGGATACTATTCTTCGCTCCGTTACACTACTATGCTATACAGTACACTATACACTACACTACTATACACTACACTATACACTACACTATACACTACACTATACACTACACTATACACTACACTACACTATACACTACACTATACACTTCACTATACACTACGCTATACACTACACTACACTATACACTACACTATACACTATACTATACACTACACTATACACTACTACACTACACTATACACTACACTATACACTACTATACACTACACTATACACTACACTATACACTACACTACACTATACACTATACTATACACTACACTATACAGTACACCACGCAATGAAATAAAAAATGCATTTCTTTAGAACTGCTTTCTGTGAATCTTAGGTCGCTCTAAGGGATATCTACGGAAGTTGCCAACGTCTACGGAGAGAAGTGCACGGAGACTTTTGTCACCTCGCGACGGCGATTGCAGAATCGCGATAAAAACCTCGTGGGCAAAACGACAATGTCCGACGTTTTGCACTCTCGCCTCTGCTGTGTTCCCCTCCCAGTGACGGTGGAGAAGCGGTGCAGATGCAAGTTCCGGTGGTGCTGCTCCGTCAAGTGCGAGCGGTGCCCGCAGACCGTTGACCAACTCTCTTGCAAGTAGACAAGTAGACTGCAGCCGCAAGCTGCCGGGGTGGCCTCGGCTGGAGATCGACTCCAGTCGGGGTTCAGCCGAGTCCTGCCGGGTTCGGTGATCCGTTCAAAGTTGTTGAGGGTGCCAGCACCACGGCATCCAGCACTACACTATACACTACACTATACACTACACTATACACTACACTATACACTACACTATACACTACTATACACTACACTATACACTGCACTATACACTACACTATACACTACACTATACACTACACTATACACTACACTACACACTACTATACACTACACTATACACTACACTACACACTACACTACACACTACACTATACACTACACTATGCACTACACTATACACTACACTATACACTACACTATACACTACACTACTATACACTACACTATACACTACACTATACACTACTATACACTACACTACTATACACTACACTATACACTACACTATACACTACACTACTATACACTACTATACACTACACTACTATACACTACACTATACACTACTATACACTACACTATACACTACACTATACACTACACTATACACTACACTACTATACACTACACTACATTATACACTACACTACTATACACTACACTACTATACACTACACTATACACTACTCTACACTACTCTACACTACACTACTATACACTACACTACTATACACTATATACACTACACTGCTCTCTATATGTTACATGTTGATATACATGACATCTTGATGTGACGTGAGGCAGACAACGATGCTAGTACCTGCCTCCATTCCCGTTCTGTATCGGCCAAGAGTTTTCGTAGCTGTGAATTAAAAGTGTTTTGCATGTTCCGTCAAACAAAATCCTCAGGTTTCTATCTCATCGTTTTGATATCGCGATGGATTCAAAGTTGACGTCACTCGGGTAACGACGGCGGTCAACTGCACCGGTGCCGCGGTTTGGGTTGGGCTGTAGCAGGATGGAATTAATCCGTGACAGAATGAATGACGCATTCAAGTTCAAGTACTAGGTGTAGCCCTGTGAGCCATTCGGCTCTTGAATCGGGTGCAACCGCAACAAACAAAAAACTAAACATGAACAAAAAACATCTTCAAGTGAATATGTGACTAAGTGCAAACAGAAAATCCAAGAAAAGACAGCAACATATTGCAGAAAAAGCACCGTATACCAACGCTGTGTGCAAAAATCCCAGTGGGATGTAAGTCAAACAACCAACAACAACAACCACAAGACAACTTAGATCAAGGCCATCAGTCTAACTCTGTACTACAACAAACAACAACAACAACAACCACAAAACAACTTAGATCAAGGCCATCAGTCTAACTCTGTACTACAACAAACAACAACAACCACAAGACAACTTAGATCAAGCCCATCAGTCTAACTCTGTACTACAACAAACAAACAAACAACAACAACAACCACAAGACAACTTAGATTAAGGCCATCAGTCTAACTCTGTACTACAACAACACAAACAACAACAACCACAAGACAACTTAGATCAAGGCCATCAGTCAAACTCTGTACTACAACAAACAACCAACAACAACAACCACAAGACAACTTAGATTAAGGCCATCAGTCAAACTCTGTACTACAACAAACAACAACAACAACAACCACAAGACAACTTAGATCAAGGCCATCAGTCTAACTCTGTACTACAACAAACAACAACAACAACCACAAGACAACTTAGATCAAGGCCATCAGTCTAACTCTGTACTACAACAAACAACCAACAACAACAACCACAAGACAACTTAGATCAAGGCCATCAGTCTAACTCGGTTAATGCCGGGGAGGAAGCCAACCGGAGTCAATGGGACGGCCTAATATGGGGGTCTTTGTCGATCCACAAATCTCTTTAGATCGAGAAATCTCGGTGCCATCCACAAATCGTCAGTTTCTCGTTCAGAAATCACGTGGCGGGAGTCACTTTTAACGATAAAACATTTGTATTTCAAATATCACTGCTTGATCCACGCTCCATCGCATAGACCAACACACTCTAAATGCCAGAGCTCAATCACTGCTCGCTCCTGGGCCTCCCCTAGGTCGACTCAGCATCAATCGAGAGCCTGGTGCGGTGTGTAGCAGTGAACATCGCCACGGGAGAGACACAGGCGGCTGGGCGTGGTGCTGGCCACCCCCCCCCCTCGTGGGCCTCCACTCGCGAGCAGCTCTTGTCTGTGGGGGGGGAGGTACAGGGGGGTACTGGGGGGGGTACAGGGGGGTACGGGGGGGGTACGGGGGGGGGTACTGGGGGGTACAGGGGGGTACCTGGGGGTTACTGGGGGGGGGTACAGGGGGGGTACGGGGGGGGTACATCACTTACACACACACAGAACTTTGCACGTATAAAGTAATGTGCATAGACATTTTTGATTTAAAGATTTCGTGACTGCAGGGATTCATGTTCTTGCTTCTTTCGGTAAACTCACGTAGAAGGGAGATACACAATACAATATAAAACAATAAAAAATAATTAAATCGCGACTTTTTCGCGGGCAACACACACGGACGGAAGCTTGCGTTGCCTCCGAAACGTCGAGATTTAATTTAAATTTCAAATTTTTTCACCTCCGTGACTTTACCGAAAAAAACACAGAGTATGCGCGTAGACTCTTTGGTTATTTCTATTTTATATTTAATAAAATGTTCAACCACGTGACTTTACCGAAAGAAGCAAAGGATATGGATCCTATCAGTCACGAAAAACTTCAAATCGACTGCTGCACATACAGAACTGTGGCCAGTGTTGAGTCTATGGGCGCTTATCAGCTCTACGGAATTTAGCCTCGCAGCCACGTGGTCGCCTATCCGCGCTACGTTTTCTAAACGCGCCCTGCTAAAGCCACGCGTGTTCCCACCAGCGGACCGTCTCCCGCCCTGGTTGTGGTAGCGAAACGTCGAAACTCCTCCTCCACCACCACCACACGAGTCAATAGCTTCGTGTGTCACCTCCTCGCCACGACGGAGTAGAGAGCTCAAGACCCCCCACCACCCACACAGACGTCTACGGAGCGAACCACGAGGTGAGTGAGTGCAGCCCTAGGCCACATTGCCCCGCCTGGTTGGGCTGGGATTGGGCTGGGCTGGGATTGGGATTGGGCTGGGCTGATACCCCCCCACCCCCCACCACCATCCCCTGTGGTCTTTGTGGAACAGTTGAGGGGTCTAAACTGTGTTGGTCAATCCACCCGTGGAATGTAACATTCATGTAAATGTCTAAGTCGAGATCATTTAATCAGAATCTGGGGTCGTGACGGTGACTAGGTGGATGTTAACTCATTCGCCTGGTCTACAGGAGGTCATGAGTTCGATCGCGACCCTGTAGAGATATTGACTACCTCGCCTGGTCTACAGGAGGTCGTGGGTTCCATCATGTCCCTGTAGAGATGTTAACTCCCTCGCCTGGTCTACAGGAGGTCGTGAGTTCGATCCCAACCATGACGCCCCTCTATCAAGTTCAAGTTTATGTATTAGGTGTAGCCCTGTGAGCCATTCGGTTCTTGAATCGGGTGCAACCGCAACAAACAAAAAACAAAAAAATGAACAAGAAAACATCTTAAAGTGAATATGTGACTAAGTGCAAACAGAAAAACTAAGAAAAGACCAAAATATTGCGGAAAAAAACACCGTACACCAACCCTGTGTGCAAAAATCCCAGTGGGATGCAAGTCAAACAACAACAACCACAAGACAACTTAGATTAAGGCCATCAGTCTTACTCCGTACTACAACAAACAAACATGGCCAAACGAAAAAAAAAGGGCCGAACAAAAGCTGTTTAGGCACGCAGTGGCTGGGCATGTGGGTTACATGACCCAGCCAACGCAGCCTTGCCTGCCGGAGGAGCTCACCGATAGGACTTTGTCCAGGTCTTTCAAGGATTTGTGAGCTCCACCGGTTAAGATAGATCGTAGACAGGCCAGCCTCAATGTTTAGGCTGGTCTGTCTAGAATTTCCCTTGGGAGATCATCTCTGCCTGGTGCCTTTCCTGGTCGCCTTCAGGACTTCCTCAACTGATGGCCCCTCAGCCACCCACTCACAGCATTTGAGGCACCGCAGCCTCAGCAGGGTCATCCCCACTTTTCAAATCTACAAACCTGTTCATGGGGGGGATCGGAGATTGGATCACCATACTTTCCCCTAATGACGGTGATAGGTGTGGCACTACAATTTACGTTTTTGATGGAATTAAACAGCGATGTCTGATCACGGGCTACTGAGGCAGATTCCATCTCCTCAGAAACCTGCGACCACCACCCATCATTGCAGCACCTCCCGGCTCTCAAAACCTCTGAGCGAAGGCTGCGGTAAGCCTCCTCATTCTCTGACGTGGAATGCTGTAGACCAGGGGTCCTCAAACTACGGCCCACGGGCCACATGCGGCCCGCCGAGGACATTTATCCGGCCCGCCGGGTGTTTTTGCCGCCGCTGCCTGTCTGTTACTTTTTTTCTACATGAGAAGGACGGTCATTGGTGGAAGAGGGAGAGGGGGCGGAGTTTCCCCCAATCAGACTGCATTGATGGGCAGTGCAGTCTGTATGTCTCTGTGTGGGCAAAGTTATTGCTGGTATATTGTTTTTGTAGCGCTGTATATATTGGTATTTTACTAATAGCAATTTTGACTCCCTAGGAAACAATGATGTCAAGAAAGAGAAAAATTGACTCGGAGTGTAGGATATTCAAAGAACAGTGGACTTATGATTATTTTTTCATGCAGTACAAGGAAAGAGCTGTGTGTCTGATATGCCAGAATATAGTGTCTGTGTTCAAAGAATACAATTTACGTCAACACTATAAAACTCAACATAAAGATACATTTGCTTGTTTGGTCGGAGAAGTGAGAAAAGATACAATATTAAAACTGAAAAATACATTAACAACTCAGCGAAATAGTTTTGTGAAGCAGAAGCAGCTAAATATTTCATCACTGCGAGCAAGTTTTCAAATTGCCAAGCTAATAGCATGCACTGGCAGACCATTCGTGGAGGGAGAATTTGTTAAAGAAAGCCTTCTTTCTGTTGCCAAAGAGATGTGTCCAGAGAAGGCCGATTTATTTAGTACAGTGAGTCTTTCAGGACCTACAATTACACGGAGGATTGAAGAAATGGGAGACAATTTGCATCAGCATTGCAAAACTCCACAAAAAAACTTTCCTATTTTTCCTTGGCACTCGACGAAAGCAATGATGTTCGTGATTCTGCACAACTTCAAATTTTTATTCGTGCGACGAATGACTATTTCGAAGTCACAGAAGAGCTTGCTGCACTGCAAAGCATCAAAGGAACAACTACAGGAGAGGATATCTTTCGATTTAAAGCTTTCGTGACTGCAGGGATTCATCTTCTTGGTTCTTTCGGTAAAGTCACATAGAAGGGAAGTAATAAAATAATTCTCACGACGTTTCGGCCACAACGCAAGCAGCCGTCCTCAGGCGAAAACCAGGTCTGTTGGGGAGACAGCGTCTGAATGAAAGAGCACACGAGCTTGGAGCATATATAAGCTGGGTTGGAAGCGGGGGAAAGAGCGCCTTGACAAAATAATTTCAATATCAAGAGGAATTTAGCATATTTATGGGAAATGCAGGAATGTGATTAGTACTACATATGCCCGTGCTGCATATGTAGTACTAATAACATTCCTGCATGTCCCATAAATATGATAAATTCCTCTTGATATGCAAATTATTTGTCAAGGCGCTCTTTCCCCCGTTTCCAACCCAGCTTATATATGCTCCAAGCTCGTGTGCTGTTTCATTCAGATGCTGTCTCCCCGACAGACCTGGCTTTCACCTGAGGACGGCTGCTTGCGTTGTGGCCGAAACGTCGTGAGAATTATTTTATTATGTTTTATTTTTATTATTTTATTACTTCCCTTCTACGTGACTTTACCGAAAGAACCAAGAAGAGAGGATATCTATGAAAAGGTTTGCCAAACTGTGAATGGGTTGGAGCTGAACTGGGCTAAACTAGCCAGTGTGACAACTGATGGTGCTCCTAGTATGGTGGGTCTAAGAAAGGAGTAATTGCTCGCATTAACCAAGAGATGGACAAACATAACCATTCTCATCCAATAGCCATACACTGCCTCATCCACCAACAAGCGCTGTGTAGTAAATCACTGAAGTGGGACTCGGTTATGAAATTTGTGGTATCTTGTGTTAACTTCATTAGAGCTCATGCACTAAACCACAGACAATTTCAGGCATTTCTGTCTGAGCTAAATGTTGACTATGAAGATGTTCTGTATCACACAGAAGTCCGTTGGCTGAGTCGAGGGAGAGTTTTGAAACGTTTCTATGACTTACTTCCACAGATTACAGCTTTTCTGCTTTAAAAAAACAAAGAAGTACCAGAGCTCAATGATGCAGAATGGAAATGGCACCTTGCCTTTCTGACAGATGTAACAGAGCTACTCAACAGTTTCAATGTGCAACTTCAAGGAAAGGGGAAGCTCATCTGTGATATGCAATCACATGTCAAAGCATTTGAAGTAATATTAGGCCTCCTCATCAAACAAGTGAAGGAGGAAAACTTCTGCCATCTTCCCACAACTCAAAATCTGTTAGCGGAAAAACCATTGGTTGCATTCCCAAACAAAACGTGTGGATTCACTGGAAAAATTGCAAAAGGAGTTCCAATTTGGATTTAAAGAGCTTCATCTCCATGAACAGGACATACAGCTTTTCCGTAACCCATTTTCTATTGACATTGAAAATGTGGATACAATTTACCAAATGGAACTGGCTGAACTGCAGAATTGTGACTCTGAAAGACGCATTCAAGTCAAGCAGCCTTCATAATTTCTATGCATCTCTCCCCTCTGAGACATATCCTCATCTCAGGAACCATGCACTCAAAATGGCAACCATCTTTGGCAGCACTTATGTCTGTGAACAGACTTTTTCCAGAATGAAACATTTGAAATCTCCAACCAGATCTAGACTAATGGATGCACACTTGCATCACTTGTTACGACTACCAGTGACAAATATGGAACCGGACATTGACCATCTCATTAGCCAAAAGCAGGCCCATAGTTCCCATTGAAATACTGGCAAGTTTGTTGATTTAACTTGACTTGTTCTTCATTTTAAATATTGTATTTATTCCCGTTTTGTTTCTTCACTTCAAAATAAGATATATGCAGTGTGCATAGGAATTTGTTCATAGTTTTTTTAACTATAGTCCGGCCCTCCAACGGTCTGAGGGACAGTGAACTGGCCCCTGTTTAAAAAGTTTGAGGACCCCTGCTGTAGACTATGAGAGTGGGCCTGTCGCTTTTTCTCAGCCAGCCTGAACACCTCCTCTGTCAGCCAGGGTCTCTGGGGAGGTCTGAACCGCGTACCCAAAGCAGCCATTGCAGCTGCATGAGCCACAGTCATTAACCTCGCCCATTTACCCTCGATGTGTATCTGTGACCCTCTGTGACAATTCTCTCTCTCTCTGTCTCTCTGCGACTCTCTGCTTCTGTCTCTCTTGCGTCTCTGTGTGGTCGCTGCTGCTGCTGCTGCTAGCGGCGGCGGCCTTCCGGCAGCAGAGGACATCCACGTGACCTGCGGCGTCTGCGTTCGAAGCGTTTGGGGGCGGCGGGGATGGAGCAGCAGTACGAGTCCGTGGCCGAGTTGGGCGCTGGGGTCTACGGGGCCGCGACGACTTTGAAGGCTCGCGACCTCCGGGAGCAGGGCCGCTTTGTGGCGCTGCTCAAGGGCCTGCGCCTGCAGACAGGCGGGGGCCCGGAGGAAGATGCCTGGCAGCTGCTGCAGCTACAGCTGCTCACGAAGCTGGAGCACCCCAACGTGGTGAGGTGGGTGTCTCTCCCACCCCTCGCGCCGCGTCACAATCCCTCGCAATCGTCGCCGCGTCAGCCTCCATCCTCCAATTCTCCACGGTCATCGTGTCTTGAAAAGATTAGGAGACAGATCATCGTCGTCGTCGTCAAACCGAGATGACTTCTGCGCTCTCTTGCTCTGATGTCTCCGACCCCCGACCCCCGACCGGCCTGCCCCAGGCTGCTGGACGTCTTTGTGGATATTCGTGACGAGGGCGGCGCGCGTCACGCCGTGGTCTGTGAGCTCGTAGACCAGGATCTGTCCACCTACCTGGGGAAGTCGCCCCACACACCGTCCCACCACATCAAGGTGCCACCGCCAGCACCACCACCACCCACCCCGTCACTCCCTACTCCACCCCCAAAAGGCAACACCACTCTCAGAGTCTCTGTGTATCTCTATGGGTCTCTGTGTGTCTCTGTGAGTCTCTATGAGTCTCTGTGTGTCTCTGTGTCTATGAGTCTCTATGAGTCTCTGTGTGTCTCTGAGTCTCTATGAGTCTCTATGAGTCTCTGTGTGTCTCTGTGTATCTCTGAGTCTCTATGAGTCTCTACCAGTCTCTGTGTATCTCGCACGCACGTTGCCAGCCGAGCCTCGGAGCGGCTAACGAGTTACACTCCCCCCCCCCCCTCCTTGTGTCGTGACCTTGTGCCGTGCCCTTGTGCCGTGCCCTTGCGCCGTGACCTTGCGCCGTGACCTTGTGCCGTGCCCTTGCGCCGTGCCCTTGCGCCGTGACCTTGTGCCGTGACCTTGCGCCGTGACCTTGTGCCGTGCCCTTGTGCCGTTACCTTGTGCCGTGACCTTGCGCCGTGCCCTTGCGCTGTGCCCCTTGTGCCATGACCTTGTGCCGTGACCTTGCGCCGTGACCTTGTGCCGTGCCCTTGTGCCGTGACCTTGTGCCGTGACCTTGCGCCGTGACCTTGTGCCGTGACCTTGCGCCGTGCCCAGGAGGTGACGCGCCAGCTGCTGTGTGGGCTGCGCTACCTGCACGGCCACGGCCTGGAGCACCGCGAGCTCACGCCACGCAGCGTCCTGGTGACGGCCTCCGGGCGCGTCAAGATCGCCGGCTGGGGGCTCGCACGCTTCCTGGACAGCGCGAGCAGGGCTCCCACCCCGGCGGTGAGTAGAGAGAGTGAGAGAGAGAGAGGTCTTCTTGGTTCTTTCGGTAAAGTCGTCACGTAGAAGGGAAGTAATAAAATAATAAAAATAAAACATAATAAAATAATTCTCACGACGTTTCGGCCACAACGCAAGCAGCCGTTCTCAGGTGAAGACCAGGTCTGTCGGGGAGACAGCGTCTGAATCTGTCTTCCGGCCAACACCGGCGACGATTATCTTAACCGGTCCCGGGCCTCCCCTAGGTTGACTCAGCCCCAAAAGAGTACCCGGTGCGGTGCGCGGTAAACATCGCCACCGGGGAGACAAAGGCGGCCGGGCGCGATGCTGGCCACCCACCCCCTCGTGTGCCGGCCGTCATAGGTGCTGCTAACGGCACTTGCCCCTACGGTGTGTGAAGGCTACACGGGGGATCTTTGTCTTTGTGTGTGTGCTGCTGTAGGTGTCCCCGTCGTGGTACCGCGCCCCGGAGCTGCTGCTGCTGCGGGTGACCTGCGGCCCGGCCGCTGCCGACCTGTGGAGCGTCGGCTGCATCTTTGCTGAGATGTTTACACGCAGGTGCTCCTTGAGCACCGCCACCCGCACACCCAGCCACCTAGCAACCCACCCACCTAGCAACCCACCTAGCAACCCACCTAGCAACCCACCTAGCAACCCACCCACCTAGCAACCCACCCACCTAGCAACCCAGCCACCTAGCAACCCACCTAGCAACCCACCTAGCAACCCACCTAGCAACCCACCCACCTAGCAACCCACATAGCAACCCACCCAGCCACCTAGCAACCCACCCACCTAGCAACCCACCCACCCACCTAGCAACCCACCTAGCAACCCACCCACCTAGCAACCCACATAGCAACCCACCCACCCACCTAGCAACCCACCCACCCAGCCACCCACCTAGCAACCCACCTAGCAACCCACCCACCTAGCAACCCACCCACCCACCTAGCAACCCACCCACCCACCTAGCAACCCACCCACCTAGCAACCCACCCACCCACCTAGCAACCCACCTAGCAACCCACCCACCTAGCAACCCACCCACCCACCTAGCAACCCACCCACCCACCTAGCAACCCACCCACCCACCTAGCAACCCACCCACCTAGCAACCCACCCACCCACCTAGCAACCCACCTAGCAACCCACCCACCTAGCAACCCACCCACCCACCTAGCAACCCACCCACCCACCTAGCAACCCACCCAGCCACCCACCTAGCAACCCACCCACCCAGCAACCCACCCACCAATCTAACAAACCACCCACCCACCTAGCAACCCACCCACCCAGCCACCCACCTAGCAACCCACCTAGCAACCCACCCACCTAGCAACCACCCACCCACCTAGCAACCCACCCACCCACCTAGCAACCCACCCACCTAGCAACCCACCCACCCACCTAGCAACCCACCTAGCAACCCACCCACCTAGCAACCCACCCACCCCACCTAGCAACCCACCCACCCACCTAGCAACCCACCCACCCACCTAGCAACCCACCCACCTAGCAACCCACCCACCCACCTAGCAACCCACCTAGCAACCCACCACACTAGCAACCCACCCACCCACCTAGCAACCCACCCACCCACCTAGCAACCCACCCAGCCACCCACCTAGCAACCCACCCACCCAGCAACCCACCCACCAATCTAACAAACCACCCACCCACCTAGCAACCCACCTAGCAACCCACCCACCTAGCAACCCACCCACCCACCTAGCAACCCACCCACCCACCTAGCAACCCACCCAGCCACCCACCTAGCAACCCACCCACCCAGCAACCCACCCACCAATCTAACAAACCACCCACCCACCTAGCAACCCACCCACCCAGCAACCCACCCACCCACCTAGCAACCCACCCACCAACCCACCACCTAGCAACCCACCCACCCACCAATCCACCAAACCACCCACCCATCAACCCACTCAACAACCCACCCACCCACCTAGCAACCCACCCACCAACCCACCCACCTAGCAACCCACCCACCCACCAATCCACCAAACCACCCACCCATCAACCCACTCAACAACCCACCCACCCACCTAGCAACCCACCCACCCACCTAGCAACCCACCCACCCACCTAGCAACCCACTCGACAACCCACCCACCAATCTACCAAACCACCAACCCACCAACTCACTCAAGAACCCACCCATCAACCCACCCACCAACCCACCCACCAACCCACCCACCTCTCCCGCACGCAATGTCACCACAGGCCTGGCAAGGTGGCGTCGCCACGGCGCCCGTGCCAGGATAGGTGCGCGTTACGGAGCGCGTGAAGATCAAGGGACAGACCCGGCAGATGCCCCCGTGGGTCCACCTCTCCCCCATTACATCGGTGTTGTTATGATGATGATGACGATGACGACGTGTTATTATTCTCAGCGACGTCGCATCAGGTGACCTCCTTGTCTCTCCTCAACGCAGGCCTCTCTTCCCCGGAGGCTCCGATGTCGATCAGCTGACGGAGATATTCCGGTGAGTTGCTCGTGGATGAGCGTGCGGTGGGCAGCGGCGTGGGGGGCCAATAGACGGTCATCTAATTTGTTAGCAGCAAGCAACGTGGGGGGAGGGGGGGAGGAGGGGGAGGGGGTGGGGAGGGGGGGGAGGGTGGGAGAGGGAAGTGGGAGGAGGAGGGGGGGAGGGGGAAGGGGGAGGAGAGTGAGGTGGGGAGAGGGAAGGGGGAGGAGAAGGAGGGGGGAGGAGGAGGAGGGGGGGAGAGGGAAGGGGGAGGGGGGAGGGGGAAAGGGGAGGAGAAGGAGGGGGGGAGAGGAGGAGGGGGGAGGAGGAGGAGGGGGGGAGAGGGAAGAGGGAGGGGGGAGGGGGGGAGAGGGAAGGGGGAGGAGTATTTGGCTGCTGATGTGAATTCCGCAACAGCCACTTCGTTGCGCAATCATTTATGAAATTAGGTTGATAGTCAACAGCTGAATTCTCACCGTCACCTCCGCCTACCCCCCCTACCCCCCTACCCCCACCCCCCCCGTGGCCCCCACCCCAGTCTTCTGGGCGTGCCGAGCCTGGAGGAGTGGCCGCTCGGAGCCTCCCTGCCGCACGGCGCTTTTGCCGGCCTCCCCGCTGCTCCGCGGGCTCTGGCTGACTCCGTGCCGGAGGTCGGGCCGGAGGTCGGGCCGGACAACGAGAATTTGGCGATGGCGCTGATGCTGGTGAGATGCGGGCGGATTGTACGCGGCGGCAATTGTCGCGGCGGTCGAACGACGCGTTGTTCAGATGCGTGTCCGTACGGGGGTTACCGTCAAGCGGGCAATAACGTATCGTGTCTCTGTGTGTCTCTGTGTGTCTCGTCTCGTGTCTCTGTGTCTCTCTGTGTCTTTCGTCTCGTGTCTCTGTGTCTCTCTGTGTCTCTCCGCGCCCTCCGCACGCACGGCCGTGCCTCCCGCAGGACCTGCTGACCTTCAGCCCCCGCAAGCGCATCTCCGCGTCTGTCGCCCTGTACCATCCGTACTTCTCTGAGGCCACAGACGTGGCCACGGGCGAGAGTACGGCCACAAGCGAGGGTGCGGCCACGGGCGAGGGCGAGGCCTAAGGAGTGGGCCCCGGGGCGAGGCCTAAGGAGTAGGCCCCGGGGCAAGGCCTAAGGAGTGGGCCCCGGGGCGAGGCCTAAGGAGTGGGCCCCGGGCAGCAAGGCCGAGGGAGTTTGCGTCGTTTTTCGTTGGTCGCTTGTGTTGCGCCCGAAACGTTGCGATTTGATTTGTTTTAATGTTTCACCGACGTGACTTCACCGAATAAAACCAAGGAGTAATAAAAGTGAACTCTGAAGCAGCAAAAGAAAAGTGAAGTACATCTTTGTTGTCGTCGTGTTGTTGTTTTCACAAATGTTGCAGTGGGCGACTTATTAAGAGCACGCCGTTACGTAGCGCAGCTACGCACAGGCGATCTGTATTGATTGTATAATGCTCTAGACTTCTGGGTCAGTCATCATATAACTGTGTGACAGCGTCGCAGCCATGTGCGCACTGACACGACCATATGACAATTGAGTATAAACCAAAGGTCGCAATCGGGTACCCGATACCCGTACCCTACACGATACCCGGCTACCCGTACCCAGACGGGTACAGGTACCCGTTCGCGACCCTGGTGCGGCCTGGTACGGGTAGACCGTGAGTCACTGGTGAGTCATCGTTTGTCACTCATTTCCCAACGTCTTGTCTCTTCTCACAATTCAAGTTCCTAGAATCAACCCACCCGCGCCTGCAACATGGCTTCATCCCAGAGGTCGCAATCGGGTACCCGATACCCGTACCCTACCCGGTACCCGGCCGGGTACGGGTAGGGTACGGGTACGGGTACCCGTTTGCGACCCTGGTGCGGCCGGGTACGGGTAAGGAATCAAAACCCGTTTGCGACCTCTGGTATAAACGAACTCACGTGGATACATGCCCCACACAGGGCCTGAACATTGTATCACAAGGGGTCGTTCACTCACGGTTCAATGACACAGCAATACAATTTTAGCCGTTATTAAAACGGTGCTTATACACAGATGTGTACAGGATTTCATGTTGTCCTGTTGCACGTTCTATCTGGCCAAGCAGCACTGGGAAAAGAACATCTGACTCACAAGTTGTGGGGGCCATGAGTCACAATCCCAGGTGGGTGCCAGGTGACTTGACCTCATTATGGGATGTCAGCAATGGATGTCCTGTGAAGAATGTTTTAAGCCCCTTTTTGTAAATCCACCGTTGAAGGCCTCCTGATACCATGTTGAGCATCCATAAAGGTTGAATGAGTTTGACATTTTACTCGTAGGAACCTCTGGTTACACCAGCCCACATGGGATTATTGTGTCCGTCGTGCAGGGAGGGGCTGAGTGGGGAGCGGCTGGGTGGGGAGGGGCTGATTTGGGAGGGGCTGGGTGGGGTGGGGCTGGGTGGAGAGGGGCTGGTCACCCCGTGGTGCCCTTATAAAACTCAACGTTTAACCTACTCACGCCGGCTTGTGCCCGCCCTCACAGTCGGGCATATTTGCGGAATACACCACGCCGCCGTTGACCCTGCAGGCCATTGAGCGAGCAACGTTCCTACCAGCTCCCTCCGCAGGAGGAATGTGTTTATGTGTCGTTAGACCCTCCACCACCCGATGACACAGCCCATCAGTGAGGGTTGCCACGTAAACAAAACACGCCGTGTCGTTACTCGTACAGCGGCACACAGGTGCGTTGGAGAGTAAACCCACGACAACAACGTTTACAATTCTAGTGTGAATTCTAGATTTGAAGTGTTCGTGACTGCAAGGATTCATACTCTTTGGTTTTTTCGGTAAAGTCACGTGGGTACAAAATCTAAATAAATTAGATCGCGACGTTTCGGGCGCAACACAAGCATCCTTCTTCAGGTAGGGACAACTTAGAAGGAGGTTTGTGTTACGCCAGAAACTGTGATTTAATTTTTAACAAAAAAATACCTACGTGACCAACGAGTATAACACTGGTCAAACACGTTTTCTGCTGATTCCAAATCTGGCATCAGTTTTTGTCTATCACATCAGGTTTTTGAGATATCAAATATTTGCATTTTCAATAAAAACTGCGGAAGAAAAATATTAAATAAATGTGGATATCTACATAAAATGATATTATAAACACACCATCCTAAACATACAGCACCATGTTTTAACACTAAAGCAGTCACTGACTCGCAACGACTTGCAATCATAAGTGACAGAGTTAATTTCGGGTAAAATCAATGAAAATGGGGTATGCCGATAGCATAATAAGTATAACCCGTAAAAACAAAGTTTTTCACTCTAAATCCTTTATATGCGTGGCGGCTAGAGTCCTCTCGTCTTCTGGCTTGAGATGGCTGCCACCTATGGGTCAGATGATTGTCTGCCAGCATTAAGCAATTGGTAATTAAATATTGAATTTGTTTTTCCTATACAGTGTAAAATTTTGGAAAAAAAATTTCACGAACATTACTTGTCACACACAACGAGTCTGTGTGCAAAATGTCAGCTCGATTGGATCACGGGAAGTGGGTTAAAAAACGACCGAAAGATTTGCACGGTCGTAAGCAAGCGCGCAAGCAAGTGAACTTAATATAAAGGATTTAAAAATGAGATGTGATTGAGCAAATCTGAGATCAGATTTGGAATCGGCACCCTGAGATGAGTCTAGAACAGCTGCACAAGTCCAGGCCAAAGACAAAGATCCCCCGTGTAGCCTGCAGCGACTGCTGGGGCAGCAGGAGCTGAACGAGTGGACGGCGACTCTGGAACCCACAACCAACCGGCGGGTGGCGAGCGATGAGGTCGGCCATAAATGACGTCACACGATTTAGGACGATTTTTGACCCCCCCCCTCAAATATGACGTCACAGAGCTCTGCCCCCCCCCCCACCCCCCAAAAATAAAAATGCTTCAAATCGCTTTAAACTCTGATGTTGTAGGAGAAAACATTTATTACGAAGTCTATTTAGTGAAGTAGAACGTGTCGTCTATATCTTCTTGGTTCTTTCTGTAAAGTCGCGTAGAAGGGAATAAAATAATAAAATTAATAAAATGAAAATAAAACATAAAAAAACATAATTATATTATTATATTATTTAAAGTTGCGCATTTTGATGTGACGTCACATTTCTCAACTCCCCCCCCCCCTCGTCACGCATCGTCACAAATGTCTGACCGCCCCCCTCCCCATAGGTGCGTGACGTCATTTATGGACGGACCCTTAGCATGAACCGTTTGCCCCCAATCAATAGGTTTCTGTTCACAATATATTTCAATGTCCAATATATTCTAGTGCTGTGCAAGAGCCTGTCAGTGCTGTTTGTTTAACCCCCCCCCACCAACCCTCCATCAAATGTAAACGAATGAAATCGATACTTTATAATCGATCACTAATACTTTATAATCGATCATTATTAATATTACCACTACGCCGGTCTCGGAGTGGTCAAAGCACGCGTCTGCGCATGCGCGGTTGCCACGGCGACCGCGCATGCGCAGAAGCGCCGATAGTGCGGTTGCCACGGCAACAGAGCAACAGCAGCTGAGAGGGGTAAGTCGTGAACAGCAACTTCAACGCCCTCAGCACCAGCACCAGCACCACGACCACCACCACCACGATGTTGTTGTGTTAATGTTGGGTTTATCTATGGCAGTATATAGTACGGTATATGCTCGTGTGATGTAAGAGAATAAGGTTTAGATGGAAGCATATTATAGAATTTTTACGAGGTAAAATTGTAATGTATTACTTGCTGTTAGTAACTCAGCTTATTATAGAGTATAGTAAGTATACTGATGGTGCGATGCAGTTTATACTTTAGTTTTTTATGTAGTTTATACTTTAGTTTTCTACGTGGTTGTTGAGTAACTGCAGCTACATATCATTAACATTCCTTTCCTTTGTTACTGCTAATCCCTGCACCCCCCTTGGTTGCTGCTGATCCTGCATAATGCATGGGCATAATATGACTTTGACACCCCCCCGCCCAACGCCTACGCATTTTCCATGAATATGCTAAATCCCTCTTCACATGCACATTCTTTTTGTTAAGGCGCTCTTCAACCCCCAATGCAGCTTATATATAAGCTCCTAGTTTGGTAGTGTCTCATTCTTCACCTGAAGACGGCTGCTTGCGTTGTAGCCGAAACGTCGTGAGAATTGTTTTATTATGTTTTATTTTTATTATTTTATTACTTCCCTTCTACGTGACTTTACCGAAAGAAACAAGAAGATGAATCCCTGCAGTCACGAAAGCTTTAAATCGAAATTTGATGTTGTTGTTGTTGTTGTGTAGCTACTACCATAGAGTTGGTAGATACTACTCGGTAGACACTACTGCTGTAGAGGGAGCCACTTGATACTATTGTACAGTGAAGCCTCACTGAGCAATAATCCTCTTAGTTAGAAGGATGCTACGCTGAGCCTACGATGCCTGTTTACCCAGCAAGGCCTCAACTGAGTAATAATAGAAATAAAATAACAATTATTATTATTTTTAATAATTAAAATTACAGAAATAAAAATAGAAATAAAAGTATAATTATATATTTCCTATTTATAGAAGAATTTCCGTTATTTTTATTATTTATTTTTTGCCCACGTGACTTTACCAAAAAAAACAAAGAGTATGAATCCTTGCAGCCACGGAAGCTTCACATCTCCACTTTGCGTGTCTATCTTCACGTGGTTGCGTGGATTTTTTCCCTCCGGGTCCTCCCGTTTCTCCCCCAACTTTTTGTAATCGACGTTCGTAGCCGGTATTTGCCTGCTGGACATTTACAAGTGAGAAGCCGCTTCCTTGAGCCAGCTCAATGGGCCTTACCTGCTGAAATAAAACATCGCCTTCAGTTGCGGTAGTTTGACTCTTGCGAATGAAGTCACTGGACTCCTAACGTCCGCTGTGAAGCAGACGGCAAATAGTGACAGTCTTGTATGGACGTGTGTTGAACGTTGTCACCGTACGTAGCCAACCGTGCGAATCGGAGTATCGGTACGGTTAGTAGGCACCGCAGTATTAACCAGGGCGGTTGCTGCCTTCGAACTGTGATCCTCTGCGACAATTGGTGAACGCGCTACCGCCAGGCCGTGTGTTTTCCTTCGCGAGCCCGATGCGTGCTTGAGCGTGATACTCAAAGCTCTGCACAGATAGAATCAAGAATCCATCGCTGTACCATCACCTACTGGGCACTGCACAGCCCAAGACGAAACACCCTGTACCTAGTACCGTACTGAACACCCGGGCAGTTTGCCACCAAACTACTAACCAGGCCAACCTGTACTCTTGGTTCTTTCGGTAAAGTCACGTAGAAGGGAAATAATAAAATAATAAAATAAAACATAATAAAATACAATTCTCACGACATTTCGGCCACAACGCAAGCAGCCGTCCTCAGGTGAAGAACAGGTCTGTCGGAAAGACAGCGTCTTAATGAACAAACAGCATCTGAATGACGCTGTCTCCCCGACAGACCTGGTCTTCACCTGAGGACGGCTGCTTGCTTTGTGGCCGAAACGTCGTGAGAATTATTTTATGTTTTATTTTTATTATTTTATTATTTCCCTTCTACGTGACTTTACCGAAAGAACCAAGAAGATGAATCCCTGCAGTCACGAAAACTTTAAATGGAAACAGGTCAACCTGCTTTAGCTTTTGAGGCGTAATGATACTAATAATGATTTGAAGCTTTCGTGACTGCAGGAATCCATCCGCGTGCGGTTTGTCCGCTTTAAAAGCATCTAATCTCAATGTAAATTTGTCTGGAGAACTCCCCCTAGAATTCAATGACTGAGGATACATTTTGAAAGTGGAGTACATGCCAACGAGATCACGATCACGAGAATGGAAACTGTAAACGGGTTACATTTGACCCGATCATTCGGATAAATTGGCTCATCTGCCCTGGCGCTGATTACCCATTTATGATGGCAAGGGCAACTCATCATACAACGGAGGAGCATGTGTCATTGTCGAGGGGGGGGTGTGTGGAGAGCAATTGAATCTCATTCGTGCGTTGTCAAGCCACATGCTATCACAGTATTACCCTCCGATTGACACGGTTGGCTACGTACGGTGCGAAAGATGTTCAGCAAACATTGCATACATATACATTGCATGACCATGCAATGTAAAATCAACTGAAAAAAGAAAAATTTGAAATCGCCTGCCCTCACTAATTTGTAATTGCCTCCCATTAAACAGCAACGAATTGTATAAATTCGACATCGACCGCCATTAAAATTCTGACAATGACATTACAACCCCAGCCAACACCACCGTTAAAATCACCAGTACCTGCTAAAATATTTACAACCACTCTTACTTATACGAAACATACAATTGCATTTCTGCGCCGCCACTGATTTTCTGCATATTTTTTTTATTTCACGCGGCTTTGTATCTGCTGACATTTTTTGTTGTCGAAATCTGCCGCGTGCCAGCCTGACCCCTGCCAGAGGTCGCAACCGGGTACCCGATACCCGTACCCTACCCGATACCCGGCTACCCGTACCCGACCGGGTACGGGTAGCCGGGTATCCGTTTGCGACCCTGGTGCGGCCGGGTACGGGTAGGCCGTGAGTCACTGGTGAGTAACCGTTTGTCACTCATTTCCCAACGTCTTCTCTCTTCTCACAATTCAAGTTCCTAGAATCAACCCACCCGCGCCTGCAACATGGCTTCATCCCAGAGGTCGCAATCGGGTACCAGATACCCGTACCCTACCCGTACCAGGGCGGGTACGGGTAGGGTACGGGTGCGGCCGGGTACGGGTACGGGTAAGGAATCAAAACCCGTTTGTGACCTCTGACCCCGGCGCAGTTCTCCAACCGCCATGTACGAGGCGGCGCTGCTTGACGGCGGCACAGAGCCGCTGACGCACGAGTCCTGCGAGAGGGTCGTCGTCAACGTGTCGGGGCTGCGATTCGAGACGCAGCTCAAGACACTCGGCCGGTTCCCGGACACCCTCCTGGGCGACCCCGGCAAGAGGTGGCGCCACCACGACCCCCTGCGCAACGAGTACTTCTTCGACAGGAACCGGCCGAGTTTCGACGCCATCCTCCACTACTACCAGTCCGGCGGGCGGCTGAGACGCCCGGTCGACGTCTCCCTCGAAGTGTTCGGCGAGGAGATCGAGTTCTACGAGCTCGGCAACGAGGCCGTGGTCAAGTTCTGGGAAGACGAGGGCTTCATCGGAGAGGAGGAGGTGGAGGAGAAGGAGCCACTGCCATCGGACGAGTTCCAGCGGCGGGTGTGGCTGCTGTTCGAATACCCCGAGAGCTCCATCGCGGCCAGGGGAATTGCCACCGTGTCTGTGCTGGTCATCCTCATCTCCATCATCATGTTCTGCCTCGAGACTCTGCCTGAACTCAGGGACGAGAATAAGCAGAAATTTCTCCCGGCAAAGGACATCAACGGCACGCAGGTCGACGGTACACATCGCGGCTTTGTCGCTGATCCATTTTTTATCGTGGAAACCATGTGCATCGTTTGGTTTTCCTTTGAACTGCTGGTGAGGTTTTTTGCGTGCCCCAACAAACTGGGATTTTTCAAAAGCATCATGAACATCATTGACATCGTGGCCATTCTGCCCTACTTCATCACCCTCGGCATCGAGATGGCCAAGCCCCAAGGGCGTGACCAGCAGGCCACGTCACTGGCGATTTTGCGGATGACCCGGCTGGTGCGAGTGTTCCGGATACTCAAGCTGTCCAGGCACTCCAGGGGCTTGAAGATCCTGGGCCAGACTTTGAAGGCGAGCGCGAGCGAGCTGGGCCTGCTCGTATTTTTCCTCGTCATCGGCGTCGTCCTCTTCTCCAGCGCCGTCTACTTTGCCGAGGCCGACCAACTAAACTCGGAGTTCCGAAGCATCCCCGACACCTTCTGGTGGGCCATCGTAACCATGACGACGGTGGGTTACGGCGACATGTGTCCCGTGACGGCGTGGGGCAAGGCGGTGGGCTCGCTGTGCGCCATCGCCGGCATGCTCACCATCGCCCTCCCCGTGCCCGTCGTCGTCTCCAACTTCAACTACTTTTACCGCCGCGAGACGGGCGGTGAGGAGCGCGCGAGCCGCCTGCGTCTCTCAAGCCGCTCGCAGCAGCAGCAGGAGGAGCAGCAGAAGCAGCAGAAGCAGCAGCAGGAGAGAAGAAATAGCGGATGCCGTCCACAAGCAGCTTCACATACGTGGAGATGCGCGACGATCTGAGCGGCGACGTTGACTTCGAGGTGAAGATGCACCTCAAGCGCGACAAACACAACGGCATCGACAGAGACGTCCGATGCTCCGCCTTGCAAGTCGTCACGAAATGCCTCGAGGTATTTGTTCGCGATGAATGTGCACTGACATCGCTTACCTGTCGCTACGCTTGAATGGTCGAATGGACATTTGAGTCGCGTGGTCAATAAATGTTTTCAAGTCAACTTCACGTCTGCGAGCGTAAGTGTCTCCGTGTGCATAGTTGTCAATGTGGCGTTGTTTTGGAAGGAGGTTCGCGGTGAAAACCAAACCACCCACCCACCATTTTGCAGTGCACCGTGCAAAGACACGACTGCAAACGCGAACATTCCTTCGTAGAGGTGGGATTGGCAGCTGTGCACCTCCTGCCACAATGAAGCCGGGTTCGTGCTAATCTGCTGAACATATTTTGTAAGTAATGTTACAGTTGTAGAGGTGTAATTGCGCATGGCTACGAATGTTGAGGTGTGATTATGCATGGCCACGGATGGCCAACAAACACAAGGGGCGGGGTTACGGCCGTACACAAGGGTGGCGCTAGCACCGACGTCCGCATGTGTATCCCCCACGGGCCCCCCCTCGGGGGCGAGTCCTATAAAAGGTGATGAGCTCGAGGGCTCGAGGTCGGGACTCAGCTTTAACCAGAGAAGACGGAAGACCAGCTAGTGTAGGCCCCAGAGCTCCCCTGGCTCGCTGTCCTTATAAGGGCCGACCAGGGCAAGCCGGTGGCGTGGCCCCGAGAGCCCAGCTGCTCTGGTGACTCAGGGAGCCGGGATCCCAGCTTAACCAAGCTGGGACAGATAGCCTCCCCTAGTCCCGTAGTGGAGGAATTGGTATAGGTTAGAGGGGTTAGCTGTCGAGAATCCCTGTAGCCAAGTGACCTGTACAACTGTGTTGGTGTAATAAATAAGTGTGCCTCCGATCCTGTCGTCAAGCCTCCATATATATACTTACTACATCTGGTGTCAGAAGTAAACGTCCAACGATGGACACACGAGGGACGACACGTACCAGGGAGTCGGAGATGGAAGACGCCGCGGCCGAATCTCCACCAGTGATGGCCGGGGTCGAATCGGAGCAGCCGGGGCCGAGTACGCCCGCGCCGCTACGACAGGAGGAGGGGGATGCGTCGGCCGAAGGACTCCGGCTGGCCCACTCCCGCCTGGCGGACCTGCTCTACGCCGCGGCCGCCGCGTTGGAGGAGATCACGCGGCTGGGGGCTGGAGGAGCAGCGCGGGTCGACGACGGCAGCCGGCGCGGGGCGACGTTTCCCGCCACCCCGACGCGGCTCGCGGTCAAATTTCCCGCCATCTCTACAGTACGAGCGGAGGGCGGGGCCGGCCCGCGTCACGTGTCTGCTGAGCGCCAAGCACAAGCCGTGACATCATCAACGCCGGCCGGCGCGTCAACATCAGAGCGACCGGCGATGCCATGTGCACGGCCCGCCCACACTGTATCATCGGCGGGGAGCGACGGAGAGCGTTCTGCGGCCACGGACGCCGCCTTACAACAGCGTCTGCCGCCTCTTAAAGAATTTGTCGGCGCTGACGGAGACTGGGGCGGCTTCAAGAGGCGGTTCATCGCTCATCAAGAGATGGCGAACTGGACGGACGCCGAGGCTCTACGCGCGCTGCCAGCGATGCTGGACAACGACGCCCTGGCTACCCTCACCTCGGCGCCGAGGGAAAAGCGCGCCACTCTACACCTGGCGTTGCAGCTGCTGTCAGCCGTCTATGGGCCGCCTTCGGACTGCAGGCAGCTGTTCCACGATCGGAGTCGGGGCGCCAACGAGTCACCCCTGGCCTTCCGGACGGCTCTCCTGGCTCTGGCAAAGGCTGCTTTCCCAAGGATGGACGAGGAAGGAGTGGATGCCATGGTAGCTGAGAAGCTGCTGCTACTCGCTGACGAGCTGGACGTCAACGTCTTGGCTCAGGACGACGCGGAGATGTCGTCCCTGCTGGTCGCGCGCCACATCCACGGGGGCTTGCGGTCCCTGCGTCGGAAGGCGGCAAAGGGGGCGGCCGGCCATGCCATGGCGACCACCGCCCTCCCATCGGAGGAGGTCTGCGGGGTGGAGCGGCGAGGGGAATGGAGATCGGCGGCACCGCAGGCTCGGAATGGACCGAGCCGCCAGGAGCAGCCCAGGTCATCTGGGGCGCTCACACGCTGCTACAACTGTGGCCTGCAAGGCCACGTTGCGTCTGGATGCCGGGCTCCCCGTCAGCGCGGGGCGACACCTCGTCAGGACGCCACGCCGTCTCCTCCCAAGCTCCAGCAGAGAAATACGGCGAGTCGCGGCACCTCACACGTTTGGCCCACGCACACATCCGACACACACTCACGCGCTCAACTAAACAGGGCTCCAAATTCCCCGTCCGTCGCGCGCGATTGTTCGGTAATGCGGCGAGCGCTCCAACCGGGTCAGTGGTCGGAGCTCGCCCATCGTGTCGTTGCTGCGTCGGCGGGATCATCGGTCGTGGTCGGTCACATTGATGGGGTAGAGGTGCGGATTTTAATTGACACAGGGGCATCGGCGACCATTATATCTGATTTAATTTATAACATCCTTCCCGTTCAAAGTCGTCCCTTGCTCCCTGTTGACGTGCCGTGCTATGCCGCTAACGGGGGCTCTCTGGGCATTATTGGCCAAATCCGCGCCACTATCTGCATTGGGGACATTAAATTATCCGGCCCTGTTTTGGTTTCCTCCTCACTCGCGGTTCCGTGCCTGTTGGGGACGGATTTTCTGGCCAAAATGCCCATCCGTATCCTTATTGACCAAGGGTGCATTGAGCTCCCATCGGGCCGACGCGTTACATTTCTGTCTTCCCCCACCACGGAGCGTCGGGCGTTTGCCACCGTGCAGGCGCTCGTCACAAAAACTGTGCGCGTGCCTCCGGGGGCTCAGATGCTCGTCCCTCTTAGGTTGCGTCGGCCGTTTGATGCAGGGGTTGCGGATCGGGGGGTCTTGTTGGGTCCATCTCGGGCCGGGGTCAATGGACCCGATTTGCTCGCGGCTCAGACTATGGTGAGAGGGGATGGGGACCCCTTCATTGCAGTCCTTAATGTGGGATCGCGAACGGCCGTGGTTCCTCAAGGGACCGTGCTTGCACACGCAACGCCGGTGCCCTATGAGGAACCACTCGTGGGTCAGGTATCCACCGATCCTCCGTCGCGACCGCATTCGGACTCTGATGACGGATGGCTGGATGCGCTTTGCGCGGGTTCAGTGGACCTGTCTGACTCGCAGCGCGCGCAGCTGCGAGTTCTCCTGAGCGAATTTGCTGACGTTTTTAGTCAACACAAATTTGATATTGGTTGTACAAAATTGCTGCGACACCATATTGACACGGGTGACAGCGCGCCAATCCGCCAAAATCCCTTTCGGTTGAGTCCCGCCGAAAAGGATCATGTCAAATCGGCTGTTGATGACATGCTAGCCGCCGATATCATTTCCCCTTCCACCAGCCCGTGGGGCGCGCCGATCGTTTTGGTGAAAAAACACGACGGCTCACTGAGATTTTGTGTTGACTTTCGGCGTCTCAACAAAATCTCTGTGGCAGATGCGTACCCGCTTCCTCGGATGGATGAGTCGCTCGACGCCTTGGCCGGTGCGCGATTCTTTTCCACCCTTGATTTGCTATCTGGATTCTGGCAACTTCCTCTGGATGACGAATCGAAACCTAAGACTGCTTTTCGTACACCGCAGGGCCTCTTCCAATTTAACCGTTTGCCGATGGGTTTACATTCTGCGCCGGCAACTTTTCAGCGGTTAATGGAATTGGTCTTGGCAGGTTTGCAATGGGATTCGTGTTTGATTTACTTAGACGATGTCATCGTCTTTAGCAAATCCTTCGAGGAACACCTCCAGAGGTTGCGTGCTGTTTTTCTCAAAATGCGGGCTGCCAATTTGAAATTTAAACCACAGAAGTGTCATTTACTCCGCGAATCGGTGCGATATTTGGGTCACATTGTTGGGCGCTCGGGGATATCCACTGATCCCGCCAAAACTGAATGCGTCAGCTCCTGGCCGACTCCCACCTCTGTGGGAGAGGTCAGGAGTTTCATTGGGTTCGCGTCGTATTATCGGCGATTTGTGGCTGACTTCGCTACGATTGCGAAACCATTGCATGCCTTGACGTCCAAGGGAGTCAGGTTTCATTGGGGGCCGGAGGAGGAGGCTGCTTTTCGCGCCCTCAGAAATGCTTTGGTGGGAGCTCCGCCGTTGAATTACCCGGATTTTTCACAACCCTTCTTGCTCGATACTGACGCAAGTAACACGGGCATCGGGGGTGTGCTGTCCCAGCTCATCGGGGGCGTAGAGCATGTGGTGGCTTACGGTAGTCGGGTACTGTCTCCAGCCGAACAGCGGTACTGCGTTACCCGTCGGGAATTATTGGCCATTGTTTATTTCATTCAGCAGTACCGCCCGTATCTGTACGGTCGGCGGTTCACCGTCCGTACAGATCATGCGGCCCTACAGTACGCCCTGCGGGTTCAACAACCATCGGGCCAGTTGTCTCGATGGTTGGAGATCCTCCAAGACTATGACTTTGTCACCACATATCGTAAGGGTGTCCGCCACACGAACGCTGACGCCCTGTCACGATTGCCACCCACTTCGGAGTGCGCGTGCCTGTTGGGTTCGGGGCGTTGTAGGCCCCCGAACGTCACCACCGATTCGGTCCTCGTGGCCGCTACCGATGCACCTTCGGCTTCGGGTCCTATCGAGCAAGAAGGGAGGGATTCGTTGCTGGGGTTGCCGGTCGCGGAATGGGGACGCCTCCAAATGGAGGACACCTCCCTCCTCGCTTTGCGCCGTCGCGTCGGGGGGGCTGGTCAGGGGGTGGAAAACGTTGACTCGTGGGGGTTGTTCCAGGGTCTTTTGATGCACTGGGATGGAAAAACCCGGCGCCAGCGGCTTGTGGTGCCTGCTGCTTTAAGGGGTAAGGTGGTATGGGCTGTTCATGAGCGGCTTCTGCACTTGGGGGTTCACAAGACCTTTGCCACGCTCCAGCTGGATTTCTTCTGGCCGGGCATGGAAAAGGACGTGGGGGATCTCTTGGGGTCATGCACGCAATGCGCGCAGAGGAAGCCGCCTGCGAGGGGGTCCAACCCTCCGCTGCAGTCCATAAAAGTTTCCCGGGTTAACGAGCTCGTCGCTCTGGACATACTTGGGCCATTTCCCGCTACGCCCAGGGGCAATAGGTATTTACTAACGGGGGTTGAATACTTCACGAGATGGCCTATGGCCTGGCCCCTGGCGAACCAGTCGGCAGCAGCCATCGCGGAGGCCTTTGTCCAGGGCTATGTCCTCGACAAAGGTGCTCCGGAACGGCTGCTTACTGACCAGGGTAGGAATTTTTCTGGTAAACTCCTACGTGAGGTGTGCGACCTCTTGGGTACGGAGAAGGTTCGGACCTCTCCGTATCACCCACAAACTGACGGGATGGTGGAACGGCTGCATCGGACCATCACGTCCATGCTGTCCCAGCAGGTGTCGGTATCCCAGACGGATTGGGACCTCCGCATAGCCGGTGTGTTGCAGGCCTACAGAATGGCTCCTCATGCGGCCACCGGATTTTCCCCTTTCTTTTTAATGTATGGGCGCGAAGTTAACCCCCCTGTGGCGACCCAGCTGAAGCTCTCGGCGCTCCCGGCGAAGTCTAATTTGTCCGAACACATTAAATTTAACATCGCTAAATTGTCTGAGGCGCGGGAAGCGGCCGTGCAAAATTCTGAACTCCGCCAGAAGGCGAACGAGAGGCTTCGGTTGGGGCGGGTGCAGGTGGTCAAATGGGAACCAGGGGACAGGGCGTGGTTGCACTGTCCTCAGGTGCCGCTGGCAACCTCGTCGAAATTGGTACGGCCGTGGCGGGGGCCAGTGGAGGTCGTGCAGGTTTTGCGGCCGCAATGTGTTCGCGTCAAATGGGGGAGGCGCCGGTGGTATGTGCACCCCTCAAGGTTAAAACCATTTGTCGCGCCGCCCCGTGGTTCACACACACACACGCATGGCCAAACGTGTGAGGGTGTCGCCGACTCCCCGTCGTCGCTGCACTCGCCTAACCTGACGCCAACTGTTCCGTCCCCAGGTGAAACAGGAGTGACGGGTCCACACCCACCAACCCCTCCCGGAGGGGTCGGGGGTCACTCGGCAGCGACGCCTGACTCTCTTGCACCCGGACCGTCAACAACCGTCACTGAGCGTGCCAGGACGGGCCCTTGTGACGGGCCCGCCGCGCGGACGCGCGCCAAAACGCGCAGACTATTGTGAGGTCGGCCGTTGGGGGGCCTTGCGGACAATGGGAGGGGTGGCGTCCGGAGTGTGTGTATATATGTTGGTTTTGGGGTATTTATTCGGGGGGGGTGCGTCGGGTTATTTTTTTTCCTCTCTCTCTCTCTCTCTTCCTGTTGTTGTTCTTGTTAAGGTTCTCTTGTTCTTGTTAAAAATTACGCGAGGCACACACACGGGGTTTTTGTGAGGGATGCACCTTTATTCTGATTTTTTTTTTGCAGCCAGGGACGGCTGCGAGCTGTACAGGGGGGGGTGATGTAGAGGTGTAATTGCGCATGGCTACGAATGTTGAGGTGTGATTATGCATGGCCACGGATGGCCAACAAACACAAGGGGCGGGGTTACGGCCGTACACAAGGGTGGCGCTAGCACCGACGTCCGCATGTGTATCCCCCACGGGCCCCCCCTCGGGGGCGAGTCCTATAAAAGGTGATGAGCTCGAGGGCTCGAGGTCGGGACTCAGCTTTAACCAGAGAAGACGGAAGACCAGCTAGTGTAGGCCCCAGAGCTCCCCTGGCTCGCTGTCCTTATAAGGGCCGACCAGGGCAAGCCGGTGGCGTGGCCCCGAGAGCCCAGCTGGTCTGGTGACTCAGGGAGCCGGGATCCCAGCTTAACCAAGCTGGGACAGATAGCCTCCCCTAGTCCCGTAGTGGAGGAATTGGTATAGGTTAGAGGGGTTAGCTGTCGAGAATCCCTGTAGCCAAGTGACCTGTACAACTGTGTTGGTGTAATAAATAAGTGTGCCTCCGATCCTGTCGTCAAGCCTCCATATATATACTTACTACACAGTGAATGAGACATGTTCCCGGGGCTCCTCAACATACAAGTGCGTATACATCACAGTGCACCTCCAATTAGCACGGTGGGCTACGTACGGTGAGAAATAGATGTACATACTACACTAAAATACACTCTACTCTACACTACAGTCTTCCACTATACACCACTATACACTACACTATACACTACTATACACTACACTAATACACTACACTATACACTACACTATACACTACTATACACTACACTATACACTACTATACACTACACTACTATACACTACACTTATACACTACACTCTACACTACTATACACTACACTATACACTACACTTATACACTACACTATACACTACTATACACTACTATACACTACACTATACACTACTATACACTACACTATACACTACACTATACACTACACTTATACACTACACTATACACTACATTATACACTACACTATACACTACACTATACACTACACTATACACTACTATACACTACACTATACACTACACTATACACTACACTATACACTACTCTGATTAGAAGGGTTGGCTGCAAATGGTGCAAAAGTAGTTCACCACCCACAAGTGGAGGATGCCCCATCCATCCTCACACACTCGCACCGCACGTCGCAAACACCTTCTGCACTCAAGTTTAATTTATTAGGTACCAGCGGGAGGTACCTGGCATTGCCCGGGGGAAAAAGACACACACAGACATCGACCCACACACACAAACACATCGACTTACACACACACATATATATGGACTCAAACACACACATCGACTCACACACATATCGACTTACACACACATCGACTTACACACACACGCATCGACTTACACACACACATGGACTTACACACACACATTCACTGACACATAGACACACACACACACATCGACTGACACATAGACTCACACACACAGCGACTCACACACACAGCGACTCACACACACGCATGGACTTACACACATCAACGTACACATACACGCATCGACTTACACACACACACATAGCGACTCACACAGACACATCGACTCAAACACACATGGACTTACAGACACATCGACTCACACACATCGACTTATGCACACACTTGCACGTAGACACACAGACTTACACACACACATGGACTCACACACAGACATCGACTTGAGATACACACACATGGACTCACACACACACAAGTACACACACACAGACATCGACTTTAGGTACACACACATGGACTCACACACAAGTACACACATACAGACATCGACTTACACACACATACAAACTTACACACACAGACATCGACTTTAGATACACACACATGGACTCTCACACAAACAAGTACATACAGACATCGACTTACACACACATACAAACTTACACACACAGACATCGACTTTAGATACACACACATGGACTCACACACACACAAGTACACACAGACATCGACTTTAGACACACACACATGGGCTCGCACACACACACACGTACACACAGACATCGACTTACACACAAGTACACACAGACATCGACTTACACACAAGTACACACACACAGACATCGACTTTAGATACACACACATGGACTCACACACACACAAGTACACACAGACATCGACTTACACACAAGTACACACACACAGACATCGACTTTAGACACACACACATGGACACACACCCACGATAGTCTATTCCCATGTTATCTCAACGGAAATCGATTCCAATAGCTTAATCAACTATACATCGATTTCCATGTTATCCCAATAGAAATCGACTCTATAAATCCACTACAAGAATCGATTCCTAATGTTATCCCATTAAGAATCGACGCGAGTAGAGTTAATCGAACCGGGAATCGAATTTCTCTGCACCACGTGACTTGAGAAACTGAAACACGTGGGTCCCAGGTGGGTGTCATGGCGGTGCGAGAACTCTTCTCGAGACTTGGCCTACTCTTCCTCTCCGTCCTCCTCCTCGTAACGTGCAGACACGGTGAGCCCAGCCAGAGGTGGTCGATACATCGGGTACCAGGTTGTGGTGGACGTGGGGGGCGGTGGTGAAGTGGTTAGCGCACTGTGTGTGTGTGTGGGGAGCGGTGGTGCAGTGGTTAGCGCACTGTGTGTGTGGGGAGTGGTGGTGCAGTGGTAAGCGCACTGTGTGTGTGTGTGTGGGGAGTGGTGGTGCAGTGGTTAGCGCACTGTGTGTGTGTGGGGAGTGGTGGCGCAGTGGTTAGCGCACTGTGGGGAGCGGTGGTGCAGTGGTAAGCGCACTGTGTGTATGTGTGTGGGGAGCGGTGGTGCAGTGGTTAGCGCACTGTGTGTGTGTGGGGAGCGGTGGTGCAGTGGTTAGCGCAGTGTGGGGAGCAGTGGTGCAGTGGTTAGCGCACTGTGTGTGGGGAGCGGTGGTGCAGTGGTTAGCGCACACTGCCCATCTCCCCAGCTGCGACTCCCCCTCTGAATGTCCGCGTGGAGTCTCGCGACCTGCTGACGCAACTCCGCTGGGACCACGACGCTCAAGTGGACGTCGCCACCAGCAGCAGCTCAAAGCTCCTGCACGTTGCCTACAGGGTGGACAGCAAACTGTGAGATGCTCGCTCACTCGCTCACCCACCCACTCACTCACCCACTCACTCACTCACCTACCAATCCACTCACTCAACCATCCACTCACTCATTCGCTCACCAACTCACTCACCCACTCACTCACCCACTCACTCAACCATCCACTCACTCACCCACTCACCCACTCACTCAACCATCCACTCACTCGCTCACCCACCCACTCACTCACCCACTCGCTCAACCACTCACCCACCCACTCACTCGCTCACCCACCCACTCACTCAACCATACACTCACTCGCTCACCCACCCACTCACTCACCCATCCACTCACTCACCCATCCACTCGCTCACCCACCCACTCGCTCACCCACTCGCTCACACATCCACTCACTCAACCATCCACTCACTCGCTCACCCACTCACTCGCTCACCCACGCACTCACGCACCCATCCACTCACTCATCCATCCATCCACTCACCCACTCACCCACTCGCTCACCCACCCACTTACTCATCCATCCACTCACTCACCCACCCATCCACTCACCCACCCATCCACTCACCCACCCACTTACTCACCCACCCACTCTCTCACTCACCCACCCACTCATGCACCCACCCACTCACTCTCCCACTCACACACTCAACCACCCACTCACTCACCCACCCACTCACTCACTGACTAATGCACTCACCCACCCACTCACTCACCCACTCACTCACTGACTAACTCACTCACCCACCCACTCACTCACTGACTCACCCACTCACTCACTGACTAACGCACTCAACTACCCACTCACTCACTCACTCACCCACTCACTCACTCACTCACCCACTCACTCACTGACTAACACACTCAACCACCCACTCACCCACTCACTCACTGAATAACTCACTCACCCACCCACTCACTCACTGACTCACCTACTCACTCACTGACTAACGCACTCAACTACCCACTCACTCACCCACCCACTTACTCACCCACCCACTCTGTCACTCACCCACTCACCCACTCACCCACCCACCCACCCACTCACTCACTGACTCACCCACTCACTCACCCACCCACTCACTCACTGACTCACCCACTCACTCACCCACTTACCCACTCACTCGACCACTCACCCGCTTGCTCACTCACCCACCCACTCACTCACTCACCCACTCACTCACCCACTCACTCACTGACTCATCCACCCACTCACCCACCCACTCACCCACCCACTCACCCACTCACTCACCCACCCACTCCTCACCACCTCCTCCTCCCCGTGTCTCTGTCTGTGCAGCTATGGACGAGCCCGCTGGCGGACCGTCTGCGCTGCCACCGCAGAGACACGGTGCGATGTCTCCTCAGCGCTGCGACATCCTGGCGACCGCTATCACCTTCGCGTCAGATCCACCGTCTCATCACCACCAACAACACCATCATCATCGTCACCAACACCACCATCACCACCATCATCGTCACCCTGGGTCGTGGTTGAGGTGTTACCCTTGAAGACAAGTAAGTGGCATTGTTTATGTTTCTCTCTCTGTGTTTGTCTCTGTCTCTGTGTGTCTCTGTGTGTGTCTGTCTGTGTGTGTGTGTCTCTGTGTGTGTCTTCGCCGGTTGGAAACATTTAGGCTGGCCTGCCTACGATCCATCCTGGGTTTAACCAGGCTGGATTGTGTGAGGAGCTCACAAATCCTTGAATGATCTGGGCAAAGTCCCATCGGTGAGCTCCTCCGGCAGGCAAGGCTGCGTTGGCTGGGTCATGTAACCCGCATGCCCAGCCACCGCATGCCTTAACAGATTTTGTTCGGCCGGATCGAGGGGGCTAAACGGGCGCGGCACGGGCTAGAGAAGAGATGAGGTGATGTGGTACAGAAGGACGTGAACCTGAGTGGACTTGCCGATGACTGGTACCAGCGGTGTCAAGATCGGCCTCTGTGGAGGAGGCTCGTGAAGGACGCTACTGGGCAGTTGGAGGCAATCGCCCTCCAACAACAACGGAGGGTGGAGGAGCAACGCTCACAACAACGAGCAGAGTGCCGGGTGGCTAAAGCACAGCAAGTTGGTACAGTAGGGGGCACAGGTGGTGCATCAGCCAGTCATCTCGGTCATCTCGGTCAGTCGACCCGTGGCACCTGCTGGGTCTGCCCCGTGACCTCCTGCCAGCGGGCGTTCGACACTTCACGTGGCAGCCTCATGGTGCACTTGGCCTGGCACAAGGGTCGTGGTGACTTCACCGCCACTTAGTGGCGAATGGCGGTTGTTGTTGTCTCTGTGTGTGAGTGTCTCTGTGTGTGTCTGTGAGTGTCTCTGTGTGTCTGTGTGTCTCTGTGTGTGTCTGTGTGAGTGTCTCTGTGTGTGTCTGTGTGTGTCTCTGTATGTGTGTCTGTGTGTGTCTGTGTGTCTCTGTGTGTATGTCTGTGTGTGTGTCTGTGTGAGTGTCTGTGTCTGTGTGTGTGTCTGTGTGTGCTGCTCTGGCACCAACAGTCTGTTCAGGCTAGGGGGGTGAGTGAGATGACGTCATCTCCTCACCAGGTGAGTGAGATGACGTCATCTCACCAGACGAGGGAGATGACGTCATCTCCCTCACCCCTCCCCACCCGTGACTCTCCCCCCCCCCCCCCCCCCCCCGTGTCTCAGCCGTGCTGAGTGCTCCGACTGTCACCTTGATGCTGCACAAGAACATGACGCTGGAGGAGGAGGGGGGTGATGATGAGGGGGAGGGTGGTGAGGAGGGGGAGGAGTGTGGTGGTGAGGAGGGTGAGGACTACGAAGATGATGACGACGATGGCTACGACGATGATGACTACGATGATGATGATGAGGGTGATGATGATGATGAGGGTGATGATGAGGATGATGAGGGTGATGATGATGATGAGGGTGATGATGATGATGAGGGTGATGATGAGGATGATAGTGGCGACGGTGATGGGGCCGACGGTGATGGCGGTGACGGTGATAACTACGATGATGATGATGATGAGGGTGATGGCGGTGACGGTGATGGTGGCGACGCTGATGACGACGATGAGGGTGATGGTGGTGACAGTGATGGCGGTGATGGGGCCGACGGTGATGGCGGTGGCGGTGATGGCGGTGATGGCAGTGACGGTGATGGCGGTGACGCTGATGATGATGATGATGATGGCGGTGATGGCGGTGACGGTGATGATGATGATGGCGGTGATGGTGGTGACGGTGATGACGACGACAATGAGTTTTATGACGACGATGACGACGACGACAATGAGGGAGAGCGGAAGGCGTGGGAGCTGTCCGTGCGGGTCTCCATGAGCAGCGAGTGGAGGAGGAGGATGGCGCAGAGTGACGTGCACTACCATCTGCAAGCCGAGGTCTCCACAAGGAGGGGTGTCACTAGCACGGTGAGAGTGGGTGAATGAGTGGTGAGTGAGTGGGTGGGTGAGTGGGTGGGTGGGTGAGTGGGTGGGTGGGTGAGTGAGTGGTGAGTGAGTGGGTGGGTGGGTGAATGAGTGGTGAGTGAGTGGGTGGGTGAGTGGGTGAATGAGTGGTGAGTGAGTGGGTGGGTGAGTGGGTGGGTGGGTGAGTGAGTGAGTGAGTGGGTGAGTGGGTGGGTGGGTGAGTGGGTGAGTGGGTGGGTGGGTGAGCGGGTGAGTGAGTGGGTGAGTGGGTGGGTGGGTGGGTGAGTGGGTGGGTGGGTGGGTGAGTGAGTGGGTGGGTGAGTGAGTGGGTGGATGAGTGGGTGGGTGGGTGAGTGGGTGAGTGGTGGTTGGGTGGGTGAGTGGGTGGTGGTTAGGTGGGTGGGTGAGTGGGTAGGTGGGTGGGTTGGTGGGTGAGTGAGTGGATGGGTGTTTGAGTGGGTGGGTGGGTGTGTGAGTGGGTGAGTGAGTGGGTGGGTGGGTGAGTGGGTGAGTCAGTGGGTGAGTGGGTGGGTGAATGAGTGGGTGTGAGGGAGTGGGTGTGAGTGAGTGGGTGGGTGAGTGAGTGAGTGGGTGGGTGGGTGAGTGAGTGAGTGAGTGGGAGGGTGGGTGGGTGGGTGGGTGGGTGGGTGGGTGAGTGAGTGAGTGGGTGGGTGGGTGGGTGAGTGGGTGGGTGGGTGGGTGAGTGGGTGGGTGGGTGGGTGGGTGGGTGAGTGGGTGGGTGAGTGGGTGGGTGAGTGAGTGGGTGGGTGGGTGAGTGAGTGGGTGGGCGGTTGAGTAGGTGGTTGAGTGGGTGGTTGAGTGGGTGGTTGAGTGGGTGGGTGGTGATGCTACTACTACTGATGATGATGCTATTGCTGCTGCTGCTACTACTGATGATGATGCTATTGCTGCTGCTGCTACTACTGATGATGCTATTGCTGCTGCTGCTACTACTGATGATGCTATTGCTGCTGCTGCTGCTACTACTGATGATGCTATTGCTGCTGCTGCTGCTACTACTGTTGATGATGATACTCAGGTTAACACGTAGCAGGCTTCGCGACCAATATCATCCAAAAGAGGTTTTTGGGTTAGATCACGTAAATATATAAATGATGTGTCGTTAAAACCCGCGACCACCCGACACAGCCAACTCGTGAGGGTTGTCACGTAAATAGAACGTGGCCAATGTACATGTGTGTGTGTTTGGATGGATGGGTTTTGCGAGT
Organism: Lethenteron reissneri; assembly: GCF_015708825.2. Taxonomy (NCBI): domain Eukaryota; kingdom Metazoa; phylum Chordata; class Hyperoartia; order Petromyzontiformes; family Petromyzontidae; genus Lethenteron; species Lethenteron reissneri. The sequence continues at coordinate 40,413 of NW_026890757.1, read as the reverse complement.
TGAGATGATTTAGAAACGCGCTCAGTGTATCTTTGCTGTGTGGCCAGACCACCGACGTGTCATCCACGTAACGCAGCACACTGAGACCATCTGCTTGCTCCTGCCAGGAGCGCTTTGTGGGATGTCGCTACCGCCACGCGCTGCCTCAGCCTGCAGGCGCCGCTGAGTACTGCGTCCGCGTGAGAGTCGTAGTCAACTACCCGCGGTGGAAGACAGGGGAGTGGTCTCCCCTGTCGTGTGTCTCCGTCCCTCCACCACACAGCGCCGTGGGTGAGTGGGTGAGTGGGTGGGTGGGTGAGTGGGTGGGTGGGTGAGTGGGTGGGTGAGTGGGTGGGTGGTTGAGTGAGTGGGTGGGTGAGTGTGTCAGTGAGTGGGTGAGTGGGTGGGTGAGTGGGTGGGTGAGTGTGTCAGTGAGTGGGTGAGTGGGTGGGTGGGTGGGTGAGTGGATGGGTGAGTGGGTGGGTGGGTGAGTGTATGAGTGAGTGGGTGTGTGAGTGGGTGGGTGGGTGAGTGGGTGGGTGGGTGGGTGAGTGGGTGGGTGGGTGAGTGAGTGAGTGGGTGTGTGAGTGAGGGTGGGGAGCGGTAGTGCAGCGGTTAGCGCACTGCGCTATGAACCCGGCGACACGAGTTCGATTCCCGCTCACGGCCAACACCAGTGACGATTATCTGAACCGGTCCCGGGCCTCCCCTAGGTCGACTCAGCCTCAAATGACCCAGCCAACGCAGCCTTGCCTGGCGGAGGAGCTCACCGATGGGACTTTGTCCAGATCTTTCTGGGATTTATGAGCTCCTCACACAATCCAGCCTGGTTAAACCCAGGATGGATCGTAGGCAGGCCAGCCTTAATGTTTTTAAGCGGCGAATATGTTCCATTAGGGGGGTCCACTTTTCGCAAGCGTAGAGAAGGGAGGGAATGATTGTGGCCGAGAAGATCTGAAGCTTCGTGCAGAGCAACAGACCAGGTAGCTTCCACACACCGTTACACAACCAATGAAAAGATATTGCCGCTTGACTGATTCGGAGTGAGACCTCTGCTGTTAAACCGGAGCCGGCCATGATCACACTGCCCAGGTATGGGAAACTCTCCACTCTCTCCACAACTGCCCCATCACCAAATGGGAGTTGTGGGGGTGGAGTGTCCAATGGTACAAAATACCCAGGCAGGTGCTTAGTTTTGGTGGGTCTGATGGTAAGGCCCCACCTCTTAGTGGCACGCTCCAGTCTCAGCAGCAGCGCCTCCAAATCCTCCTCTGAGTGAGCAGCAATTACTAGATCATCGGCATACATAACATGGTTGAGCAATAGGGAGCTATCCCTTGACCGCACCTGGGCATCAATCAGCCTCCCATTGTATCTGTACCAGATGGAAATTCCTCTGGTACAGCCATCGAAGGCTTCACGAACTACGTGGTCAAAATAGATGTTCAATAATGTGGGAGCTAGAGGACATCTCTGTTGCACCCCAAGGTAAAAAGGGAATGGCTCTGACTCCCAGCCACGTAGTTTTACCCGGGCCCGCTCACCATCACGAAGGTCCTTAATAATCGTGAGCAGAGGGTCAGGGACTGCAAAAGCACGAACAATGACCCAGAGCCCAGGCCTACTGATGGTATCATAGGCCTTGACCAGGTCAATAAAGCAGAGATGTAGGTCTTGTTGGAATTCCCTCCACCTCTGCTGTAGCAGACGGACAGAAAATATGGCATCTGTGCAGGACCGCCCTTTCCTGAAACCACATTTGGGCTACGCAAGCCTCTCCTCAGTGTGCCTGGCAAGGCGATGTTGAATAGACACACAGACACACATAGACAGACACACACAGACAGACACAGGCAGATAAAGATCCCCCGTATAGCCTTAACAGACTGTAGGGGCAAGTGCTGTTAGCGAGCACCTATGAAGGCCGGAACGGTACACACAGACAGACACACAGACACAGACAGACACACACAGACAGACACACAGACACAGACAGACACACACAGCCACACACAGACAACAACAACCGCCATTTGCCACTAAGTGGTGGTGACATCACCACGACGCTTGTGCCAGGCCACACACACAGACAAACAGACAGCCACAGACACACACAGACACACACGGACAGACACTGCCACACACAGACAAACACAGACACACAGAGACACACACAAGACAGACACAGAAAAGTGATGAAGACCAAAACCTCATCACTAACCTCATACAACAACACTGATCAGCATCCCACTCTGTCTGTGTCTCCCTGTCTCTCTGTTTCTCTGTCTGTATCTGTCTCACTGTGTCTCTCTGTCTGTGTCTCCCTGTCTCTCTGTCTGTATCTGTCTCGCTGTGTCTCTCTGTCTGTGTCTCCCTGTCTCTCTCTCTGTCTCTCTGTCTGTATCTGTCTCACTGTGTCTCTCTGTCTGTGTCTCTCTGTCTTTCTCTGTCTCTCTGTCTGTATCTGTCTCACTGTGTCTCTCTGTCTGTGTCTCCCTGTCTCTCTCTCTGTCTCTCTGTCTGTATCTGTCTCACTGTGTCTCTCTGTCTGTGTCTCCCTGTCTCTCTCTCTGTCTCTCTGTCTGTATCTGTCTCACTGTGTCTCTCTGTCTGTGTCTCCCTGTCTCTCTCTGTTTCTCTGTCTGTGTCTGTCTCTCTCTGTCTTTATCTGTCTCCCCGCGTCTCACCGTATCTCCCCGCGTGTGTCCCCAATCCCGTAGCCGCCACCACCGCCGCCACCTCCCGCTCCTCCCGACCCTCGTCCGCGGTGTCTACGGGAGACGAGGCGACGCTCCCCGCCGGTGGCGGCAGCGCCTCCATCAGCTTGATGGCGGCCATAGCGGTGCTGGCGATCCTCCCCTTCGTGGTGTGCACCACGTGGGGCACACGGAGTGCCGGCAAACGTGGCGGTGAGTGTTGTGGTGGCTATGAGATGTTGACGGTGAGCGTTGTGGTGGCGTTGTGGTGACGTTGTGGTGGCTATGAGATGTTGACGGTGAGCGTTGTGGTGGCGTTGTGGTGGCTATGAGATGTTGACGGTGAGCGTTGTGGTGGCGTTGTGGTGACGTTGTGGTGACGTTGTGGTGGCTATGAGATGTTGACGGTGAGCGTTGCGGTGGCGTTGTGGTGGCTATGAGATGTTGCCGGTGAGCGTTGTGGTGGCTATGAGATGTTGACGGTGAGTGTTGTGGTGGCGTTGTGGTGGCTATGAGATGTTGCCGGTGAGCGTTGTGGTGGCTATGAGATGTTGACGGTGAGTGTTGTGGTGGCGTTGTGGTGGCTATGAGATGTTGACTGCCTCGCCTGGTACACGGGAGGTCGTGGGTTCGATCACGACCCTGACGACGCCTGCTGCTGCTGCTGCTGCTGGTGTGTATTTGGAGTTTGCTCCGCACTCACGTGCCTCGTGAGTTTCTCTCCGCACTCTGCGCGATGTTCTCGTTCCCCAGCGGACGAGCAAGGAGGGAGCTCCCCGAGCCTGGTGCCTGAGAGAGATGCCGTCTCTGCCGAGTGCAGGTAGCCACCAACACTAACACCACCAACACCAACACCATCGCCACCACCACCACCAACACCACAGCCACCATCACCACCAACACTAACACCATCACCAACACCACCACCACCAACACCACCGCCACCACCACCATCATCATCACCACAGCCACCATCACCACCAACACTAACACCACCACCACCAACACCAACACCACCACCAACACTAACACCACCACCACCAACACCACCGCCACCACCATCACCATCATCATCACCAACACCACCACCAACACTAACACCACCACCACCAACACCACCGCCACCACCACCATCATCATCACCACCGCCACCACCGTCACCACCATCACCACCACCACCACCGCCACCACCACCGCCACCACCACCATCATCATCATCACCACCACCATCACCACCGCCACCAGCACCACCGCCACCACCACTGCCACCACCACCGCCACCACCACCACCGTCACCACCACCGCCACCACCATCACCACCACCACCATCATCATCACCACCGCCACCACCACTGCCACCACCACCGTCACCGTCACCACCACCACCGTCACCACCACCGCCACCACCACCACCACCGCCACCACCGCCACCACCGCCACCACCACCATCACCACCACCGTCACCACCGTCACCACCACCGCCACCACCACCATCGTCACCGCCACCGCCACCACCACCATCATCATCATCACCACCACCATCACCGCCACCACCACCATCATCATCACCACCGCCACCACCATCATCATCACCACCACCGTCACCACCACCACCATCACCGCCACCATCACCGCCACCACCGCCGCCGCCACCACCGCCACCACCATCATCACCACCGCCACCACCACCATCCCAGACACTGAGAGTTCTTGACCACCTCGCCTGGTACGCAGGAGTTCGTGGGTTCAATCCCAGAAACTGAGAGATGTTGACCACCTCGCCTGGCACGCAGGAGGTCGTGGGTTCAATCCCAAACACTGAGAGATGTTGACCACCTCGCCTGGCACGCAGGAGGTCGTGGGTTCAATCCCAGAAACTGAGAGATGTTGACCACCTCGCCTGGTACGCAGGAGGTCGTGGGTTCAATCCCAGACACTGAGAGATGTTGACCACCTCGCCTGGCACGCAGGAGGTCGTGGGTTCAATCTCAGACACTGAGAGATGTTGACCACCTCGCCTGGCACGCAGGAGGTCGTGGGTTCAATCCCAGACACTGAGAGATGTTGACTACCTCGCCTGGAACGCAGGAGGTCGTGGGTTCAATCCCAGACACTGAGAGATGTTGACCACCTCGCCTGGAACGCAGGAGGTCGTGGGTTCAATCCCAGACACTGAGAGATGTTGACCACCTCGCCTGGCACGCAGGAGGTCGTGGGTTCAATCCCAGACACTGAGAGATGTTGACTACCTCGCCTGGCACGCAGGAGGTCGTGGGTTCAATCCCAGACACTGGGAGATGTTGACCACCTCGCCTGGCACGCAGGAGGTCGTGGGTTCAATCCCAGACACTGAGAGATGTTGACCAGCTCGCCTGGCACGCAGGAGGTCGTGGGTTCAATCCCAGACACTGAGAGATGTTGACTACCTCGCCTGGCACGCAGGAGGTCGTGGGTTCAATCCCAGACACTGGGAGATGTTGACCACCTCGCCTGGCACGCAGGAGGTTGTGGGTTCAATCCCAGACACTGAGAGATGTTGACCAGCTCGCCTGGTACGCAGGAGGTCGTGGGTTCAATCCCAGACACTGGGAGATGTTGACCACCTCGCCTGACACGCAGGAGGTCGTGGGTTCAATCCCAGACACTGAGAGATGTTGACTACCTCGCCTGGCACGCAGGAGGTCGTGGGTTCAATCCCAGACACTGAGAGATGTTGACCACCTCGCCTGGCACGCAGGAGGTCGTTGGTTCAATGCCAGACATTGAGAGATGTTGACCACCTCGCCTGGCGCGCAGGAGGTCGTGGGTTCAATGCCAGACACTGAGAGATGTTGACCACCTCGCCTGACACGCAGGAGGTCGTGGGTTCAATGCCAGACACTGAGAGATATTGACCAGCTCGCCTGGTACGCAGGAGGTCGTGGGTTCAATCCCAGACACTGAGAGATGTTGACTACCTCGCCTGGCACGCAGGAGGTCGTGGGTTCAATCCCAGACACTGGGAGATGTTGACCACCTCGCCTGGCACGCAGGAGGTCGTGGGTTCAATCCCAGACACTGAGAGATGTTGACCAGCTCGCCTGGTACGCAGGAGGTCGTGGGTTCAATCCCAGACACTGGGAGATGTTGACCACCTCGCCTGACACGCAGGAGGTCGTGGGTTCAATCCCAGACACTGAGAGATGTTGACTACCTCGCCTGGCACGCAGGAGGTCGTGGGTTCAATCCCAGACACTGAGAGATGTTGACCACCTCGCCTGGCACGCAGGAGGTCGTTGGTTCAATGCCAGACATTGAGAGATGTTGACCACCTCGCCTGGCACGCAGGAGGTCGTGGGTTCAATGCCAGACACTGAGAGATGTTGACCACCTCGCCTGACACGCAGGAGGTTGTGGGTTCAATCCCAGACACTGAGAGATGTTGACTACCTCGCCTGGCACGCAGGAGGTCGTGGGTTCAATCCCAGACACTGAGAGATGTTGACCACCTCGCCTGGCACGCAGGAGGTCGTTGGTTCAATGCCAGACATTGAGAGATGTTGACCACCTCGCCTGGCACGCAGGAGGTCGTGGGTTCAATCCCAGACACTGAGATATGTTGACCACCTCGCCTGGCACGCAGGAGGTCGTGGGTTCAATGCCAGACACTGAGAGATGTTGACTACCTCGCCTGGCACGCAGGAGGTCGTGGGTTCAATCCCAGACACTGAGATATGTTGACCACCTCGCCTGGCACGCAGGAGGTCGTGGGTTCAATGCCAGACACTGAGAGATGTTGACCACCTCGCCTGGCACGCAGGAGGTCGTGGGTTCAATGCCAGACACTGAGAGATGTTGACCACCTCGCCTGGCACGCAGGAGGTCGTGGGTTCGATCCCCACCCTTGACGACGCCCGCCGATGTTTATTCGGTGGTCGCGTGACGTCTTCCGAATTAGAAATGTTTAGTCTACGAAACGGGCGCGAATAAGTTCCACTGTGCGTGCAACTCTCACGCGCTGCCCGGTACGTGCGCATCACCCTCGCCTACTTTCTCCGCTCCCTCCAGCGACGAGGAGGCCGCCACGGCGCGGATGACAGAGCGGCACGCGGAGACGGAGGTGTAAGAGGAGAAGAGGTGGAGGATGAGGTGTCAAGAGTCGGAGTCGGAAGTTTGTGTGTTTGTGGGCAAAGCGGCCACTGTAGTAGTACCGTCCTTGTTGCTGTTGTTATATTGATGGTGAAAAGTTATTTACCACCCACCCCCCTCACCCCGACTTTATATTGAAGCTTTTAGTTGTGTGATGTCCGGTACTCACACAGAGACCCAAAGACTCGCCACACAGAGACCCACAGAGTCACCACACAGAGACCCACAGACTCACCACACAGAGACCCACAGACTCACCACACAGAGACCCATAGACTCACCACTCAGAGACCCACAGACTCACCACTCAGAGACCCACAGACTCACCACACAGAGACCCATAGACTCACCACTCAGAGACCCACAGACTCACCACTCAGAGACCCACAGACTCACCACACAGAGACCCACAGACTCACCACACAGAGACCCATAGACTCACCACTCAGAGACCCACAGATTCACCACTCAGAGACCCACAGACTCACCACACAGAGACCCACAGACTCACCACACAGAGACCCATAGACTCACCACTCAGAGACCCACAGACTCACCACTCAGAGACCCACAGACTCACCACACAGAGACCCACGGAGTCACCACACAGAGACCCACAGACTCACCACACAGAGACCCACAGACTCACTACACACAGACCCATAGACTCACCACACAGAGACCCATAGACTCACCACTCAGAGACCCACAGACTCACCACTCAGAGACCCACAGACTCACCACACAGAGACCCACAGACTCACCACACAGAGACCCACAGACTCACCACACAGAGACCCACAGACTCACCACACAGAGACCCACAGACTCACATAGAGACCCACAGACTCACCACGCAGAGACTCGCCACACAGACTCACCACACAGAGAGACCCACAGACTCACCACACAGAGACCCACAGACTCACCACACAGAGACCCACAGACTCACCACACAGAGACCCACAGACTCACACAGCAGAGACCCACAGACTCACCACACAGAGACCCACAGACTCACCACACAGAGACCCACAGACTCATCACACAGAGACCCACAGACTCACACAGAGACCCACAGACTCACACAGCAGAGACCCACAGACTCACCACGCAGAGACCCACAGACTCACCACACAGAGACCCACAGACTCACACAGCAGAGACCCACAGACTCACCACACAGAGACCCACAGACTCACCACACAGAGACCCACAGACTCATCACACAGAGACCCACAGACTCACACAGAGACCCACAGACTCACCACACAGAGACCCACAGACTCACACAGAGACCCACAGACTCACCACACAGAGACCCATCACACAGAGACCCACAGACTCACCACACAGAGTGGTGAGGGTGGTGGTGGGTGGTGGTGGGTGGGTGGTGGTGGGTGGTGGTGGTGAGGGTGGTGGTGAGGGTGGTGGGTGGTGGTGTGGTGGGTGGTGGTGAGGGTGGTGGTGGGTGGTGGTGAGTGTGGTGGGTGGTGGTGGTGAGGGTGGTGGTGGTGAGGGTGGTGGTGGTGAGGGTAGTGGTGGGTGGTGGTGAGTGTGAGTGTGCGTTGTTGAGGGCAGGTCCATAATATATTTTCCAGAACTATCCGAGAGAATCGACAGAAAAGCGTCGTCCGTTCGACTCGGGGGGAGTGGGGGTGGTCGCTTTGCCCATCGCGGTTCTGTTTGTCGTCGCCACGTGTCCCAGCGTTGGAGGAGACGTGGCCTCGTCTCTCCCTGCCTGGCTGCCTGCCCCGTGAGTGAGTGAGGCTGCCTGCCCAGCTGTTTTGTTGTTTGCTGGGGGAGACATTGTGGTGCTGGTGGTGGTGCTGGTGATGGTAATAAAAGTGGCAAGTTCACTTACCTGGGCTGGAACTGCTCTGAGCAGGTGGGCGCATCGTGATGATGTTGTTGTTGTTGTGCACGAGACTTGAACTAGAAACTAGACCGCGTTTTATTTTAGCGGGCAAGGGCCTCATTGAGATGCTGTGTGTGTAAGCTCTCTTTTCGAAGGCCCTGACCTGGGCATTACCGATGATAGTTCTACCAATGAGGTTCATCATCATCATCACGTGAACCTTTATAGCAGTTGGCAAAGACTCTAGCAACTCACGTCTCTCAAATGTGGAGGGGAAAACCAGAGGGCCCGGAAAGAAAATCCACTCGACAACAGAAAGACAAGAGAGACACAAACTCTATGCAGCAGCTGCAGCATCAACTGCCAGTCTCTGTGCGTGTCTGTGTCTCTGCGTGTGTCTGTGTCTGTAACGGTGTGTCTGTGTCTATGTCTCTGCGTGTCTTTGTGTCTCTGCGTGCATGTCTCTGTGTGTCTCTACGTGTCTCTGCGTGTGTGTCCATGTCTCTGTGTGTGTGTGTCTCTGCATGTCTACGTGTGTGTCCATGTCGTCTCTGTGTGTGTCTGTGTCTCTGTGTGTGTGTCTGTGTGTGTCTATGTCTCTGTGTGTGTGTCTGTGTCTCTGCATGTGTGTCTCTGTGTGTCTCTGCGTGTGTGTCTGTGTGTGTCTCTCTGTGTGTGTCTGTCTCTGTGTGTGTGTCTCTGTGTGTGTGTGTCTCTGCGTGTGTCTCTGTGTGTGTGTCTATGTGTGTGTCTGTGTCTCTGTGTGTCCATGTCTCTGTGTGTGTGTCTCTGTGTGTGTGTCTATGTCTCTGTGTGTGTGTCTCTGTGTGTGTGTCTATGTCTCTGTGTGTGTGTCTCTGTGTGTGTGTCACTGTGTGTGTGTGTCTGTGTCACTGCGTGTGTGTGTCTCTGTGCGTGTGTCTGTGTGTCTCTGTGTGTGTGTGTGTCTCTGTGTGTGTGTCTATGTCCAGGACCTACCGTGGAGCTGATCTGTCCTCTGACCATCGACTAGTCATCTGTAAGATGCGCCTGCCTTTCTTCCACTCCGGTGGTGGGTGTACACCCAGGATCCCATTCCAACCAAAAGTGGCCTGGTCTCGGTTAGCTGATGAAAGTTGCAAGCGAGAATTTCATCATCGCTTGCAGCTGGGGTTGGCATCGTCCCCCACTCCACCTGATGTCGAGGGGAAATGGGCGAGGTTTAAGACTGTGACTCATGCAGCTGCAATGGCTGCTTTGGGTACGCGGTCCAGACCTCCCCAGAAACCCTGGCTGACAGAGGAGGTGTTCAGGTTAATTGAGAAAAAGCGTCAGGCCCACTCTCATCGCCTACAGCATCCCACGTCAGAGAATGAGGAGGTTTACCGCAGCCTTCGCTCGGAAGTTCGGAGAGCCGTCAGGCGCTGTAAGGATGGGTGGTGGTCGCGGGTTGCTGAGGAGATGGAGTCTGCCTCAGTGGCCCGTGATCACAAATCACTATTTAACTCCATCAAAAAAGTAACCTGCAGCGCCACACCTATTACCATCATTAGAGGAAAAACGGTGATCCAATCTCCGACCCCCAGGAACAGGTTTGCAGATTTGCTGAGCATTTCTGTGAGGTCCTGGGGGAGGGAAATTCTCTCAGCCAGGAAAACATCATGGCACAAAGTGGTGATAACCCTGCTGAGGCTGCGGTGCCTCAAATATTGGAAGAGGTCACCCCCTGTGAGTGGCTGGCTGAGGTGCCATCTGTTGAGGAAGTACTGAAGGCGATCCGGAGTCTGAGACCAGGAAAGGCACCGGGCAGAGATGATCTCCCAAGCGAAATGCTGAGGGAGGGTGGCGTTTGTGCACAGACTGCCCTATATGACATCATAACAACAGTCTGGACCACTGGACGGGTTCCGCAGGACTGGAAGGATGCCCTGGTGGTTCCCCTCTTTAAGAAGGGGGACCGTACCGACTGTAACAACTACAGGGGCATCTCACTCCTCAGTGTGCCGGGTAAGGTCCTGGCAAGGATTATTCAACATCGCCTTGCTAGGCACGCTGAGGAGAGGCTTGCGGAGCCCCAATGCGGTTTCAGGAAAGGGCGGTCCTGCACAGATGCCATATTTTCTGTCCGTCTGCTACAGCAGAGGTGTAGGGAATTCCAAAAAGACCTACATCTCTGCTTTATTGACCTGGTCAAGGCCTATGATACCATCAGTAGGACTGGGCTCTGGGTTGTTCTTCGTGCTTTCGGAGTCCCTGACCCTCTGCTCACGATCATTAAGGACCTTCATGATGGTGAGCGGGCCCGGGTAAAACTACGTGGCCGGGAGTCGGAGCCTTTCCCTGTACACCTTGGGGTGCGACAGGGATGTCCTCTGGCTCCCACATTATTTAACATCTATTTTGACCGCGTAGTTCGTGAAGCCTTCAATAGCTGTACCGGGGGAATTTCCATTTGGTACAGATATAATGGGAGGCTGATCGACGCCCGGGTGCGATCAAGGGATGGCTCCCTATTGGTCAACCACGTTATGTATGCCGATGATTTGGTAATAGCTGCTCATTCAGAAGAGGAGTTGGAGGCGCTGCTGCTGAGACTGGAGCGTGCCACTAAGAGGTGGGGCCTTACCATCAGCCCCACCAAAACTAAGCACCTGCCTGGGTATTTTGTACCATCGGACACTCCACCCCCACAACTCCCAATTGGTGATGGGGCAGTTGTGGAGAGAGTGGAGAGTTTCCCATACCTGGGCAGTGTGCTTATGACCGGCTCCAGTCTATCAGCAGAGGTCTCACTCCGAATCAGTCGAGCGGCAATATATTTTCATCGGTTGCGTAACGCTGTGTGGAAGCTACCTGGTCTGTCGCTCCGCACGAAGCTTCAGGTCTTCTCGGCCACGGTCATTCCCTCCCTTCTCTACGCTTGCGAGACGTGGACCCCCCTGGTGGAGCATCTTCGCCGGTTGGAAACATTTAGGCTGGCCTGCCTACGATCCATCCTGGGTTTAACCAGGCTGGATTGTGTGAGGAGCTCACAAATCCTTGAAAGATCTGGGCAAAGTCCCATCAGTGAGCTCCTCCGGCAGGCAAGGCTGCGTTGGCTGGGTCATGTAGCCCGCATGCCCAGCCACCGCATGCCTAAACAGCTTTTGTTCGGCCGGATCGAGGGGGCTAGACGGGCGCGGCACGGGCTGGAGAAGAGATGGAGTGATGTGGTACAGGAGGACGTGGAGCTGAGTGGACTTGCCGATGACTGGTACCAGCGGTGTCAAGATCGGCCTCAGTGGAGGAGGCTCGTGAAGGACGCTACTGGGCAGTTGGAGGCAGTCGCCCTCCAACAACAACGGAGGGCGGAGGAGCGACGCTCACAACAACGAGCGGAGCGCCGGGTGGCTAAAGCACAGCAAGTTGGCACAGTAGGGGGCACAGGTGGTGCATCAGCCAGTCATCTCGGTCATCTCGGTCAGTCGACCCGTGGCACCTGGGTCTGCCCCGTGACCTCCTGCCAGCGGGCTTTCGACACTTCACGTGGCCTCAAGGTGCACTTGGCCTGGCACAAGCATCGTGGTGACGTCACCGCCACTTAGTGGCGAATGGCGGTTGTTGTTGTTGTGTCTATGTCTCTGTGTGTGTGTCTGTGTGTGTCTCTGTGTGTGTGTCTGTGTCTCTGCATGTGTGTCTCTTGTCTGTGCGTCTCTGCGTGTGTGTCTCTGTGTGTGTGTCTCTGTGCGTCTCTGCGTGTGTCTGTGTGTGTCTCTGTGTGTGTGTCTATGTGTGTCTCTGTGTGTGTGTCTGTGTCTCTGCATGTGTCTCTGTGTGTCTCTGTGTGTCTGTGTCTCTGCATGTGTCTCTGTGTGTCTCTGCGTGTTGTCTGTGTGTGTCTCTCTGTGTGTGTCTATGTCTCTGTGTGTGTGTCTCTGTGTGTCTCTGTGACAGTCGAGTACGGAAACTCGTGATGTGCACCGACTCTGTGAATCAATAAAACATCAAACTCTTAACAGCTGTGTGTGCATGTGTAATGTAGTAACTCGGCAGGAGACGACTTCACGGGTAGCACACTCTTTATTTTCACCAACTTGTAGTTACACGGATGACTAACACCCACTTCGTTACACGGGTGACTAACACCCACTTAGCTACACGGGTGACTAACACCCACTCAGCTACACGGGTGACTAACACCCACTCAGCTACACGGGTGACTAACACCCACTCAGCTACACGGGTGACCAACACCCACTCAGCTACACGGGTGACTAACACCCACTCAGCTACACGGGTGACCAACACCCACTCAGCTACTCGGGTGACTAACACCCACTCAGCTATACTGACACGGGCTCTTACGCCCCGTAGCCTTCCGGGACACACCCAGCCGGGGTGCCCGTCTCGGCTCTGGGTACCACCGTCCCGACCCACACGGGCGTCGGACTACGGTCCCCCAGTTTCGGCTCCGAGCCGCACAGGGCCCCGGTCCTCACAAGGACGGCGGGACTAGGGGTCTCGGGCCACTACCTCCTCCACCCCGTCTTCGGTCTTCAACTGGTTAACACTGACCACGAGTGCTCTCGCGCGTCTCCCTTTATACCCCTCCTGCGGACGTCGCTGAGAGCACCCACTTATCTGACCAATCACTGCGCACTCGCTACGATCCTCTTTTCCCAGCTTGTGTCAGCGCGCCTTACCACCGGCGCGCGCGTCCATACCACGCCCACATCGCGTGCCCAACCCCGCGCCCCGTGATCCATCACTGTCGGCGCACGTCAATACCACCACTACATATGTGTGTAGCTGTGTATATGTGTGTGTGTAATCTGTGTGTATGTGTGTAGCTGTGTATATGTATGTGTGTAATCTCTGTGTGTGTAGCTGTGTATGTGTGTGTGTGTAAGCTGTATAGTCAAGGGTTTTGTATAGAAGAGATCCCTTGTTGCTGCTGATGATGGTGATGATGCTGCTGCTACTGCTGATGATGATGATGCTGCTGCTGATGATGCTGCTGCTGATGATGATGATGATGCTGCTGCTGATGATGATGCTGCTGCTGCTGCTGATGATGATGATGCTGCTGCTGCTGCTGCTGCTGATGATGCTGCTGCTGCTGATGATGATGCTGCTGCTGCTGATGATGATGCTGCTGTTGCTGATGATGATGATGCTGATGATGATGATGCTGATGATGCTGCTGCTGATGATGATGAGGCGTCTCAACTCGTACCGGGAGGCGGAACGCCGTAGTCGTGGCCACACGTGCGGGTGCCACTCCGGACGTACAAACACCCTGCCTGCTAACATGGAGTGGGAGCGATCAAGAAGACATTGGCAGTGGTGGCGGTGAAACTCTCCACTTGCCTCACGAGACGCCGAAAGTTCGCAGAGAGGAGCAGCAGTAGTAGCAGTAGCAGTAGTAGCAGCAGTAGTAGCAGTAGCAGCAGCAGTAGTAGTAGTAGCAGCAGCAGTAGTAGCAGCAGTAGTAGTAGTAGCAGCAGCAGTAGTAGCTGTAGTAGTAGCAGCAGTAGTAGTAGCAGCAGCAGCAGTAGTAGCAGTAGCAGCAGCAGTAGCAGCAGCAGTAGTAGTAGTAGCAGCAGCAGTAGTAGCAGCAGTAGTAGTAGTAGCAGCAGCAGTAGCTGTAGTAGTAGCAGCAGTAGTAGCAGCACAGCAGTAGTAGCAGTAGCAGCAGCAGTAGCAGCAGCAGTAGTAGTAGTAGCAGCAGCAGTAGCAGCACAGCAGTAGCAGCAGTAGTACAGCAGCAGTAGCAGCACAGCAGTAGCAGCAGTAGTAGCAGCAGCAGTACAGGTAGCAGTAGCAGCAGCAGCAGTAGTAGCGTAGCAGCAGCAGTAGTAGTAGCAGCAGCAGTAGCAGTAGTAGCAGCAGCAGTAGTAGCAGCAGCAGTAGTAGTAATAGCAGCAGTAGCAGCAGCAGTAGTAGTAGCAACAGCAGCAGTAGCAGCAGTAGTAATAGCAGGGCCGAGGCAGCACAAACACACAAAACACTCTCTCTGAAATGGCCATAACTGATCATTGGTTTTTACCCTTCTATCTGGCAACAAAACTGACACTTTTTTTTACAAGGAGTCATGTTTGCATAGACAAGGAAAGCTGTCTAAGGAAAGCTGTCTCGGGTGTGGACCAATCAACTTCAAGGACAGTGCATATCATCATCAGAGTTATGTTTTTTGTTTGCATTATGGCTGCAGGTATTGTGGTCTATTCAAACATGACTCCTCGTAAAAAAGGTGTCAGTTTTGTTGCCAGATAGAAGGGTAAAAACCAACTATCATATTTTTACTGGCAAATGAGGTTCCAATGGTGTAAATGCTTCACCCCGAGCTCTCATACTCTGATGGTGCACTGTATTGAGTTGTGCGCCTTTTGGCGTCATCTGGTCCAACATCATGTGAGACTAGGCTCTAAGGAAAGCTGTCTCGGGTGTGGACCAATCAACTTCAAGGACAATGTATATGTTATGTTTCTTTTGTTTGTATTATGACTGCAGGTATTGCTGTCTATGCAAACATGACTCCTTGTAAAAAAGGTGTCAGTTTTGTTGCCAGATAGAAGGGTAAAAAAACCAATTATCATATTTTTTACTGGAAAATTAGGTTCCAAAACTGACACCTTTTTTACGAGGAGTCATGTTTGCATTGGCCACAATACCTGGCTGCCTTAATGCAAACAAGACACACAACTCTGATCATGTGTGCACTGTCCTGATTGGTCCACACCCAAAGCTCTCTCGGGTGTGGACCAATCAATCTCCCAGGCTGTACCTGGGGATTCACTGTTGCTACCGGTCCTGGGCCTCCCCTAGGTCGACTCGGCCTCAAATGAGTTCGTGGTGCGGTGTGTAGTCAACATCGCCACTGGGGAGACAAAGGCGGTCGGGCGTAGTGCTGACCACCCACCCCCTCGTGTACCGTTCCAGCCTTCACAGGTGCTACTCGCTAACAGCACTTGCCCCTACAGTCTGTTACAGGCTACACGGGGGGTCTTTGTGTGTGTGTGACGTCATCACAAGGTGATGGTTGTGTGGGCGTGGTTTATGCAAATGAGTCGGTGGGTGGGAGGGGCGAGTGCTCATTAGCATATTGACTCGGTGGAGGCATTTCTGGTGATGGTGGTAGCTGATATTAACTACTGAAGGTGAGTATTGGTGGTGGTGATGGTGGTGATAGTGATAGTGGTGGTGATGGTGGTGATGGTGATGATGGCAGTGATGGTGGTGATAGTGATAGTGGTGGTGATGGTGATAGTGGTGGTGATGGTGAAGTGGTGGTGATGGTGGTGATGGCAGTGATGATTGTGATGCTGATGGTGGTGGTGATGGTGGTGATGGCAGTGATGATGGTGATGGTGGTGATGGTGGTGATGCTGGTGGTGATAGTGGTGGTGATGGCAGTGATGGTGGTGATAGTGATAGTGGTGGTGATTGTGATAGTGGTGGTGATGGTGAAGTGGTGGTGATGGTGGTGATGGCAGTGATGATGGTGATGCTGATGGTGATGGTGGTGATGGTGGTGGTGATGGTGGTGGTGATGGTGGTGATGGCATTGATGGTGATGATAGTGATGGTGGTGGTGATGGTGATGCTGATGGTGGTGATGGTGATAGTGGTGGTGATGGTGAAGTGGTGGTGATGGTGGTGATGGCAGTGATGATGGTGTTGTTGATGGTAAGGCGTGTTGGGATTACATTAGGAATCGATTGTAGAGGATGGGCATATGGAGTCGATTTCCATTGGGATAACATTGTCATCAATAGGCTGTATCCGTGCGTACCTGTGTTGTGCATACCTGTGTGTGTGTACATGTGTGTGTGTGTACTTGTGTGTGTGTACCTGTGTGTGTGTGTACCTGTGTGTGTGTACCCTGTGTGTGTAACTGTGTGTGTTGTGTAACTGTGTGTGTACCTGTGTGGGTGTGTACCTGTGTGTGTTGTGTGTACCTGTGTGTGTGTACCTGTGTGTGTGTGTGTACCTGTGTGAGTGTACCTGTGTGTGTGTGTACCTGTTTGTGTGTACCTGTGTGTGTGTACCTGTGTGTAACTGATGTGTGTGTGTACCTGTGTGTGTGTACTTGTGTTGTGTGTACCTGTGTGTGTACCTGTGTGGTGTACCTGTTGTGTGTGTACCTGTGTGTGTGTGTACCTGTGTGTGTGTGTACCTGTGTGTGTGTGTTTACCTGTGTGTGTTTACCTGTGTGTGTACCTGTGTGTGTACCTGTGTGTGTACCTGTGTGTGCCTGTTTGTGTGTACCTGTATGTGTACCTGTGTGTTTGTGTACCTGTGTGTGTGTGTACCTGTGTGTGTACCTGTGTGTGTGTGTGTATGTGTACCTGTGTGTGTGTGTACCTGTGTGTGTGAGTACCTGTGTGTGTGTACCTGTGTGTGTGTACCTGTGTGTTTGTACCTGTGTGTGTACCTGTGTGTGTGTATCTGTGTGTTTGTGTACCTGTGTTTGTGTGTACCTGTGTGTGTGTACCTGTGTGTTTGTGTACCTGTGTTTGTGTGAACCTGTGTGTGTGTACCTGTGTGTGTACCTGTGTGTGTGTGTACCTGTGTGTGTGTACCTGTGTGCCTGTGTGTGTGTGTACCTGTGTGTGTGTACCTGTGTGTTTGTACCTGTGTGCTTGTGTGTTTGTGTACCTGTGTGTGTGTACCTGTGTGTTTCTACCTGTTTGTGTGTACCTGTGTGTGTGTACCTATGTGTTTGTGTACCTGTGTTTGTGTGTACCTGTGTGTGTACCTGTGTGTACCTGTGTGTGTGTGTACCTGTGTGTGTGTGTACCTGTGTGTGTGTACCTGTGTGTTTGTACCTGTGTGTGTGTGTGTACCTGTGTGTGTGTACCTGTGTGTTTGTACCTGTGTGTTTGTACCTGTGTACCTGTGTGTGTGTGTACCTGTGTGTGTACCTGTTTGTGTGTACCTGTGTGTGTGTACCTGTGTGTGTGTACCTGTGTTTGTGTGTACCTGTGTGTGTGTGTGTACCTGTGTGTGTACCTGTGTGTGTGTGTACCTGTGTGTGGTGTACCTGTGTGTGTGTACCTGTGTGTGTGTGTGTACCTGTGTGTGTACCTGTGTGTGTGTGTAACTGTGTGTGTACCTGTGTGTGTGTACCTGTGTATGTGTGTACCTGTGTGTGTACCTGTGTGTGTACCTGTGTGTGTGTTTGTACCTGTGTTTGTGTGTACCTGTGTTTGTGTGTACCTGTGTTTGTGTGTACCTGTGTTTGTGTGTACCTGTGGCCTCACGTGCACGTGGCCTGGCAACACGCATCGTGGTAACGAATTGGCGGTCGGTGTTGTGTGTACTACCTCTGTGCGTATGAAGTCATCCCCATAAGCCAACGTGGGGGTGAGTGAGTGGGGGGTGACTGGGAGGGTGAGTGGGTGAGTGAGTGTGTAGGAGAGGAGTGGTGTGAGTGAGTGTGTAGGAGAGTGATGTGGGTTGAGTGAGTGTGTAGGAGAGTGAGTGGGTGGGTGACTGGGAGGATGAGTGGGTGATGTGAGTGTGTAGGAGAGTGAGTGGTGGAGTGAGTGTGTAGGAGAGTGAGTGGGTGGTGTGACTGGGAGGATGAGTGGGTGAGTGAGTGTGTAGGAGAGTGAGTGGGTGCTAGTGAGTGTGTAGGAGAGTGAGTGGGTGGGTGACTGGGAGGATGAGTGGGTGAGTGAGTGTGTAGGAGAGTGAGTGGGTGAGTGAGTGTGTAGGAGAGTGAGTGGGTGAGTGAGCGTCTAGGAGAGTGAGTGGGTGAATTAATGGTTGGGTGGTCTCTGTGGGTCACTATGGGTGTCTGTGGTTCTCTGTGGGTCTTTGTGGGTCCTCTGTAGGTCTCTGTGCGTGTCTGCTGGTGTCTACGGGTCTCTGTGGGTCTATGGGTCTCTGTGGGTCTCTGTGGGAGTCTATGGGTCTCTGTGGGTCTCTGTGAGTGTCTATGGGTCTCTCTGTGTCTCTGTGGGTGTCTATGGGTGCATGTGGTCTCTATGGGTCTCTCTGGGTGTCTGTGGGTGTCTCTGGGTGTATGTGGGTCTCTGTGGGTGTCTATGGGTGTATGTGGGTCTCTGTGGGTGTCTGTAGGTGTCTCTTTGATGACGATCAAGATGTTCCCCTCCTCAGTGGAGCTGATCTCATTTTTGATCACTTCTGACAAAAAGCGTCAGTGGGGCTTGGTCAATACGAAAACAGTTAGAGTTTTAGTTTTTATATTTAGTTTAGTTTACTCTCTCTCTCATATCTCTCTCTCTCCCATGTCTCTCTCCCACGTCCTCTTTCCATGTCTATCTCCCCTTATTTCTCTCTCCCCGTGTCTCTCTCTCCCCGTGTGTCTCTCGCCCCGTGTCTCTCTCCCTGTGTCTCTCTCTCTCCCCATGTCTCTCTCCCTGTGTCTTTCTCCCATGTCTCTGTCTCTCTCCCATGTTTCTCTCCACGTCTCTTTCCCATGTCTCTCTCCCCGTGTCTCTCCCCGTGTGTCTCTTGCCCCGTGTCTCTCTCCCCCCCGTGTCTCTCACTTCCCGTGTCTCACTCCCCGTTCTCTCTCCCCGTGTCTCTCTCCCCCGTGTCTCTCTCCCCCGTGCTCTCTCCCCCGTGTCTCTCTCCCCGTGTCTCTCTCTCTCCCCGTGTCTCTCTCCCCGTGTCTCTCTCCTGTGTGTCTCTCTCCTCCCCCGTGTCTCTCTCGTGCAGCTGCTCCGCTCTTTGTGTAGGCCACGGGAGACACGGTTGTCCGAGGGAGACAAGCAGCTCTAAGACCTGCTTTTCACCTGAGGACGGCTGCTTGCGTTGTGGCCGAAACGTCGTGAGAATTATTTTATTATGTTTTATTTTATTATTTATTACTTCCCTTCTGCGTGACTTTACCGAAAGAACCAAGAAGATGAATCCCTGCAGTCACGAAAGCTTTAAATCGAAAAATAAAACAATAGCTGTTATTACCCCCAAAAGTCGCCTTGCGTATAGATGTTAGTGTATGAACACATCGTCCTGCTGCGGAGGGAGCTGGTAGGAACGTTGGGTTGCTCGCTCAGTGGCCTGCAGGGTCAACGGCCATGCTTATTAAAGGGCTTATGATGATGATGATGGGCCATTGTGCCCCAGGCTGTGGTCAGATTTGTCATCTTGCACTCCAACAGCAGCGCTTAGCAGAAGCCACTGGGTGGCAGTAAGTGGCTGGGCTCAAATATCAAATGACAATTCAATTCGCCAGTGTCCCTGTTGTTGTGTTGTTGTTGTTGCTGCTGCTGCTAAGTTCTCCCCCACTCTCGTGTGAGCTTGCCCATGTTGTTGTTGTGTTGTTGTTGCTGCTGCTGCTAAGTTCTCCCCCACTCTCGTGTGAGCTTGCCCATATTGTTGTTGTGTTGTTGTTGTTGTGTTGTTGGAGTAGGTGGCGTTGCAGCCCAGTAACGAACACTGCAGTTAACACGAAGTAAGTAAAGACTTGCATGACAAATATCTGCCATCTTGCTGTTGTTGTTGTGGTGGTGTTAGATGTTTAAATATGAACATCGTGACAAATATCTGCCATATTGTTTTGTTGTGGTTGTTGTGTTGTTGTGGTGGTGGTGGTTGTCTTGTTAGATTGTTTAAATATAAACGTGTTAAATATCTGCCATCTTGTGTTGTTGTGGTGGTGGTTGTGGTTGTGTTGTTAGATTGTTAAATATAACAACGTGTTAAATATCTGCCATCATCTTGTGTGTTGTTGTGGTGTTGTGTTGTTGTTGTGGTTGTTTCGATATGAAGCTTTCGTGACTGCAGGGATTCACATTCTTGGTTCTTTTGGTAAAGTCACGTAGAAGGGAAATAATAAAAGAAGTTTCTGTTGCAAAAAACTTAGTCGCTAATGTCCAATACTATCGGTTTAAACAATAAAATTTCAACCGCAGAGAAGCGTCGAGAAGCCCGTGGAAATTCCACATTCCCATGGCGCGAGTTTAGCCACAAGGAAGCCACAAGTCGCTGGCCAGCCTCACCATCCCACCCCTCGTTTGTGTATCGATCCCCGAGGGTCGATCAGCTCTGTTACTGTATTACTACCGTACAGTAATAACACAGTAACCACCTTCAAGAGCCGAATGGCTCACAGGGCTATACCTAATCAATGACCTTGAACTCGAACCTTGCAAACGAACTATTGACTCTATTGTAAGCGCTGGTTAATAAGAATAAGAATGCTGTTTTGTTTTTTTAATGGCACCATACAAGAGCCCTTGAACATTGAGATTGGGTTGCTGCAGTGGCTAGGAGATGTTAACTACCTCGCCTGGTGTGCAGGAGGTCGTGGGTTCATTCCCGACCCTAACGCCTGCTGCTGTATATTTGGAGTTTGCGTGTCTCTCTCTCATCATCATCACGGTGGCTAGGAGATGTTAACTACCTCGCCTGGTATACAGGAGGTCGTGGGTTCGATCCCGACCCTGACGTCTGCTGCTGTATATTTGGAGCTTGCGTGTCTCTCTCTCTCTCATCATCATCACGGTGGCTAGGAGATGTTAACTACCTCGCCTGGTATACAGGATGTTGTGGGTTCGATCCCGACCCTGACGCCTGCTGCTGTATATTTGGAGTTTGCGTGTTCTCCCCATGGTGGCGGGTGGATTTGTCTCCGGGTCATCCGGTGTTTACCTCTACGTTTAGAATCAACATGCGTTCAAAGTATTTGGCTGCTATAAACTTTACACAGAGGCTGCTTTGTTGAGCTATCATTTTTGGCCAGGTCGCTTCTGTTAAAAAACCGACATGACTCAGTGGGCCTTATTTGTTAGAAAAAATAAATGTGCAAATCCTGCTGTCCGTGACAGTGACACGTGGGGACCAAATGCAGTCAAGGATACGTTCTTTTTTCAAGCGAACCGTCTCACTGGTTACGCTGTGAATTGTTGTTGCATTCAATCCGCACAAGCGGTGTTCATTTTTAGTGATATTTTTTCAGCAACGGTGAAAAATATGCGTACGGTCGGAAAATTAAGCGAACTTTTTCGGGATAATAAAACCCCCCCGAACAAAACGTGTAAGACGTGGCAACGCTGTGCGTTGCTGTCACCGTGAATGGTCAGCCAGAACGGCATGGAATTAGTCCTTTGCCGCATGCAGGAACACTTCCTCATAGGCACACAGATCCCCCGCAACCAGAGGTCGCAACCGGGTACCCGATACCCGTACCCTACCCGATAGCCGGCTACCCGTACCCAGCCAGGTACGGGTAGCCGTTTGCGACCCTGGTGCGGCCGGGTACGGATACGGGTCGGCCGTGAGTCACTGGTGAGTAAACCGTTTGTCCACTCATTTCGGGTAGGGTACGGGTACAGTAGGGAACGGGTACCTGTACCCGGCCGGGTACGGGTACCCAATTGCGACCCTGGTGCGGCCAGGTACGGGTAAGGAATCAAAACCACGTTTGTGACCTCTGCGCGCAATGTAAAAGTTTATTCACAGACCTAAGCCATTAGTGGGACGTTGGGAGAAAAACAAACCTGGCCTTGGCAAAGCACGTGGCGTCAGTCTCGCCCGGTCATCCTCGCTGTCGAGTGTGATGATGTTCTAGATTGAAGCTTTCGTGACTGCAAGGATTCATACTCTCTTAGTTTTTTTTTCGGTAAAGTCACGTAGGTGAACAAAAATGATGTTCGTGTCAGATGTGCTAGACCACACACTGGGAATGGAGGGGGCGGGAGGGGGGAGAGAATATATTAATAATATAAAGTATCTTCTTGGTTCTTTCGGTAAAGTCACGTAGAAGGGAAGTAATAAATAATACAAATAAAACATAATAAAATAATATAATAAATAATATAATAATATAATAATATTATTATATAATAATATAATATAATAATATAATATAATAAAATAATAAAATAATATGATAATATAATTTTTATTTCTCTTCTACGTGACTTTACCGAAAGAACCAAGAAGATGAATCCCTGCAGTCACGAAAGCTTTACATCGAAATAAACAAAGCAATGGATCTTTAGAAGCGAGCGTGAAGCAATGTTCACCACAGTTGTCCTCCTGGTTGTTTCCTTTGAGTGACACCCTTGAAGGTAAAACCGTCGGCAAACGCGCTGACGCGCCGCTCTGCTCGGTCGCAGTGGCGAGCTACGCGAGCGCGGCGATGCGAGACCGCGACCCGGATGAGGACGACGAGGAGAGGCTGCAGATCATCGAGGGAGGTGGACGAAGAGGAGGAGAAAGACGAGGTGGAGGCGGCGGCGGCGGGCGGAGGATGACGAGACGAACTTAGAGGGGACCGGTGTCAATCCCGGCGTGGACAAGACTGCCGAGGCGCTGGGCAGTGCGCAGGACGGGACATTGGCGGAGTGCGATGTGCCGGGCAGTGGGGCCACTCGCCGTGGTGGTGGTGGCGGTGGTGATGGCGGTGGTGGTGGCGGTGGTGGTGGTGGCGGTGGTGGCGGGTGGCGGTAAGAGCGCACGTGCTCAGACTTTACAGCGTAGTTGTTAGCGTGTGTTTAAAATGAAAGGGAAAAAAAAAACACCTTAGTTCTTTCGGTAAAGTCACGTAGAAGGGAAATAATAAAATAATATTAATAAAACATAATAAAATAAAATAATTCTCACGACGTTTCGGCCACAACGCAAGCAGCCGTCCTCAGGTGGAGAACAGGTCTGACGAGAAGACAGACTCTATCTTCTGTCTTCTTGACAGACCTGTCTTCTGTCTTCTCGACAGACCTGGTTTTCACCTGAGGACGGCTGCTTGCGTTGTGGCGGAAACGTCGTGAGAATTATTATATTATGTTATATTTTTATTATTTTATTACTTCCATTCTACGTGACGACTTTACCGAATGAACCAAGAAGATGAATCCCTGCAGTCACGAAAGCTTTAAATACAAAAAAAAAACACGTTTGTAGCATTTGTCGACTTAACAACAAGAACTAAATCCACAGAGTATATGTTCTGCTCCAGCGAGCATTGAGGCAGCTGTGATCGTCTCACTGGGTACCGATTCATTGCCACTGGTGGGAATTTCACATTCCCATGGCGTGAGAGACCAAAGCGGTGGACGGGCTGAATCAACTTCCCATCCCCAAATGACGATTTGAACTCGCAGCCTCCCGATTGCGAGCGACTTTCTCTACCCCTGGGCCACGTGGCCAAACGTTATTCTGGATTGCGGCTAATTTCACCAAGCGATCGTTACGTTCAGCGGTTCGGGGTGGGCCAACCAGAGCCGGGCGTGCCACGCTTGTGGCAGCGGCATCGCAAGACACCCGGCAATTGCGTATTTGCCAACGCAGGCGGTGGCATCTCCGTTAAGCGACGCATTCGCAGAGTGAGAAGCGGAATGAGAGGGAGGCGTGCAACTTAGATTAAGGCCATCAGTCTAACCCTGTTCTACAACAAACAAAACACGGCCAAACCAAAAACACTTTTCGAAAATCACCAAAACAAAGCCATAAAATCTTCTTGGTTCTTTCGGTAAAGTCACGTAGAAGGGAAGTAATAAAATAATAAAAATAAAACATAATAAAATAATTCTCACGACGTTTCGGCCACAACACAAGCAGCCGTCCTCAGGTGAAGAACAGGTCTGTCGAGGCGACAGCGTCTAAAAGAAAACACCACCACGCTTGGCCATAAAAGCAATGAAACAGCAATCGTAGGAACCGTGACCGAATTTTCACGACAGACGACGTGAACAACACGGACCACCAAACTCGACAGCGGTCCGTCACATCGGTGGGATTTGCGTCGTCTCTTCACGC
Organism: Lethenteron reissneri; assembly: GCF_015708825.2. Lineage (NCBI taxonomy): Eukaryota > Metazoa > Chordata > Hyperoartia > Petromyzontiformes > Petromyzontidae > Lethenteron > Lethenteron reissneri. Next base: position 16,056 of record NW_026890757.1, on the reverse strand, counting down.
ACCACCAGCGGCCCCCTCGCCCCGTGCCTCCCCGCTAGGCCCGAGGACTCACGGGCTCGTTTGCCGCACCGCCGCTGCCCGCCGCCGCCGCTGCTGTCGTGCCCTCACTGCGGCCGCGGCTACAAGCGTCGGGGCTCGCTGCGGAAGCACGTTCGCCGCCGGCACGAGGGGCCCTCGCGGATCTCCACACATCACCAGCGACCTCCCCGGGCGGGCCACGGTGACTGACCCCCGTTTGCCGGCATCGTCGCACGTCTGAATGCGTCCGTCTGAATGCATCTGTCTGAATGTGTCTGTCTGAATGCGTCTGTCTGAAGTGCGTCTTTCTGAATGCGTCCGTCTGAATGCGTCCGTCTGAATGCGTCTGTCTGAATGCGTCTGTCTGAATGCGTCGTCTGATGTGTCGTCTGAATGCGTCCGTCTGAATGCGTCCATCTGAATGCGTCTGTCTGAATGCGTCCGTCTGAATGTGTCTGTCTGAATGCTTTCTGTCTGAATGTGTCTGTCTGAATGTGTCTGTCTGAATGTATCTGTCTGAATGCGTCTGTCTGAATGTGTCTGTCTGAATGTGTCTGTCTGAATGTGTCTGTCTGAATGTGTCTGTCTGAATGTGTCTGTCTGAATGTGTCTGTCTGAATGTGTCTGTCTGAATGCGTCTGTCTGAATGGTCTGAATGTGTCTGTCTGAATGTGTCTGTCTGAATGTGTCTGTCTGAATGTGTCTGTCTGAATGCGTCCGTCTGAATGCGTCCATCTGAATGTGTCTGTCTGAATGTGTCTGTCTGAATGTGTCTGTCTGAATATGTCTGTTGAATGTGTCTGTCTGAATGTGTCTGTCTGAATGTGTCTGTCTGAATGTGTCTGTCTGAATGCGTCCGTCTGAATGCGTCCGTCTGAATGTGTCTGTCTGAATGCTTCTGTCTGAATGTGTCTGTCTGAATGTGTCTGTCTGAATGTGTCTGTCTGAATGCGTCTGTCCTGAATGTGTCTGTCTGAATGTGTCTGTCTGAATGTGTCTGTCTGAATGCGTCTGTCTGAATGTGTCTGTCTGAATGTGTCTGTCTGAATGTGTCTGTCTGAATGCGTCTGTCTGAATGTGTCTGAATGTGTCTGTCTGAATGTGTCTGTCTGAATGTGTCTGTCTGAATGTGTCTGTCTGAATGCGTCCGTCTGAATGCGTCCATCTGAATGTGTCCGTCTGAATGTGTCTGTCTGAATGTGTCTGTCTGAATATGTCTGTCTGAATGTGTCTGTCTGAATGTGTCTGTCTGAATGTGTCTGTCTGAATGCGTCCGTCTGAATGCGTCCGTCTGAATGTGTCTGTCTGAATGTGTCTGTCTGAATGTGTCTGTCTGAATGTGTCTGTTTGAATGTGTCTGTCTGAATGTGTGCAGGGGAATAGAAGTCGCGACGCGTCGTTGAGCTGCTTGCGGAGTCTTGCTTACTCGCCCCTACCCAACGCCCGTGCTGAAGAGCTTCATAGCTCATCTGATTCCCTCCGGTAAAATTGTTTTATTATTCTGATTCTCACTTCGCACCTCTGTTCCATCTTTGCGCAGAAGGGTCAGCCTCCCGCTTGCCGCGAGCCACAAGTGGCACAGAGTGTGGGAGGAGACTTCAAGAGCAAACACCACCTCAAGGAACACTTCCGCATCCACAGCGGTGAGTGTGGAACAATTGCGACGTTTGGCAGAACGCACCCACCGACGTGATTTCACTTCATATTCTTAGGTTTTTTCGGTAAAGTCACGTAGGTAAAACATCAAAATTAATGAAAATAAAATAAAATTAAAAATCACGACTTGATGCAGCTAATCCGGCTGTGACGGTCCCACCTGATGACGGAGACTTGTGGTTGCCTCCGAACGTCGTGATTTTATTTTATTTTATTTTCATTAATTTAATGTTTTACCTACACGGTGACTTTACCGAAAAAACCTAAGAATATGAATCCTTGCAGTCACGAAAGCTTCAAATCTGTGATTTCCTTCCTGCGCGTGTGTCTACAGCGCAGGCCGCATTCACCGCGTCACACGGCACTTTGGATGATGCGTTTATAATGTTTTGCTTTGACACGACGACTTTCGCGGACCGATATCGTCCACAATTCTGGCTGCCCACCTGATGACGCTGGTTTGTAGTTACTGGCGAAAACGTCGCCGCACTTGAATTGCAAATGTCGTGGGTTTGCTCTCCAGCACGCCGGCCGTGCTGAGCTCGTGTAACGAATCGGCACGTTGTGTTTCGCGTCGCAAACTTTACGAACCGGCGTGTCGGTTTTTGACGACGCGTCGTTCACACTGACGCGATGTAACCCAGAAACCTCCATCGTGGCTGTGTTTGTTTGTAATTTCCAGGGGAAGAAGCCGTACGGGTGCCCAATTTGCAAGAAAGCGCTTCTCTCACTCGGGCTCGTACAGCTCGCACAAGAGAGCCAACAAGTGCGTGGCTCCGTCACGGCGGACGGCGCGGCGCGGGAGGCGACATCTCCAGTTGCCGCTGCCTCGACGGCTGACGCCGGCAAGACGGAATGGGCCGTCGCCACGTCTCCCAAAGCCACCCAGAGCTCAGGTCACGATGACAACGAGGACTTCCTGCGGATCAGTGGACCGGAGGCCACGGGTCGTCCCGCCGGCAAGATCAAGACCAAAGAGCCGGATCTGCACGAGCGTTCTTCCCACGTGGAAGGGGCGGCTCGCCACGCGTGCCGCTATCCCACGAACCGTTTCCGAGCGCAGTACCTCTGCGCCAACACGAGCGCTACCTCTGCAAGGTGAACGACGAGATCGACGCGTCGCCTCAACCGGCAGCGCCGCAGCCTCCGTCTCCGGCTCAACGAAAGAAGTCGAAGTCGTCGGCCGGAAAGGGGTTGAAAAGGGAGCGGCGCTACCGGACTCGGAGACCAGTCGGCTTCCCTGAAGTCGTACTGCTTTGCCGGAAGTGTCGAGGCGAGTCCCGAGGAGGTCGATGAAGATTCGTTGGCCATGAACCTCCCCAGAGACGTTTTGCTTCTCCAAGTGGCTGAGGAGAAAATTCAACGCGGCGGGCGAGCGCCGGAGCAACCTGTGCGTCCGGGCTCTCCCTCCCGCGAGCTCGGCCCGGCATCGGCTGGGCCACGCCGGCCACGGCACGGAGGGAAGTCCGGAGCGGGCACCTGGCGGGCTCGCCGACGGGTGCCCGATCCGACTCGCGGCAGGTCACGCGGAGAGCGGGCAAGCCCGCCGCGTGGCGGACGGTCCTCGCCGCGGTCGAGACCATGCCCGTCCGCTCGACTTGTCGGTGCCAAAGTTGAGCACGGCGAGGCCTCGGAGAGACGGGCTTTGTCGAGTTCCACGATTCTCTTGGCGTTGAGCGCCAAGAGGAGCCGTTGGACTTGACTTACGCGAAGAGATCGCACGGCGAGCTGGACTCGAGTGCTTCTCACTGAACCGACAGGCTCGTCGAGCAACAACGGCGTTGACCGTTTACACGAGAACAAGCCGACAATGAACACGGTCACTTCCAGCTACGGCAACGGTCCCGTGCTCGCGGCCTTTCTGCCGCCCGGTTTTGATTGC